>NW_020439030.1:1166185-1240365 GCF_000699045.2 Agrilus planipennis
CGTTTTGAATTCCATTGTAGTTTAGTGCTGATGGAGCTTTATTAAATATTAAAATGAATGCTTCTAAAAATATTGACAGAGTAGCTTTTCTGAATGGTAAGAAAGATCTGTTGGATTAAGTTTAAAAGTATTACATATCTCTAGTGTGGTAATTACTTACATGGATTTTGTTTTTAATGAGTTTTAGCCGTAGCCTACAACCTACTAATTGGACACAGACAAAATTTTAGAAAATCTCAAATTTAAGACTTTTGTTTTTAAAAATAATTATATATAAAAATATATTTTTGGAAAGCATACATTAGGTCTATTAAATATAGAAAATAATATGCAGCGTGTTTCACTTAGAAAAACATATCTTTGCGTCATAACTGAAAAACAGAAGGTACTAGAAAAAAAGTGACTACATCACTGTATTCTATGAAAAAAAGTCTCTAAGAATACCTTTTAACTTACTTGATAAGTTTAATAATAACTGAGTTACGAAGGGGTGCCTCAAAGGTGATACTTTTCAATTCCACTCTGTAGCTCAAAAACCAACACGGATATGAAAATTATGGAGACGCCATCTATAATTTCAGAAAAAGTAGCTCCCTGTCGCGAAAACCGCAGCCTTCTATTTTCAATAATAAAGGAGATACCCCACAAAAATGCCGAAAATGGGATATTCTGTACACAGAGTAGACAATTTTGTAAAGGATAAAATTATATTGTGTAGAATTAGTACCTATTGTGGAATTCAATAAGGTTCGACAAGGTCTTTTTGTAGAAAAGGTTTTGAATTGTTTAACTAACGTTGTATGGCTGCGTGATTCCGACTTATGTACATACGCAACTAAACGAAGTTCGAACTATAATCATAAGTGGCAGACGTGAATCGTGATCTCGATCTCATTAGGACAAAAAGGCACCCCGTGGGCAGTTCCGGCAAAACATACACAAACCTACTGCTGCCATTTTCAACAGATGGCGTTCACACGCTGTCTATACCTATTCATCGAACACTATTTAATAGCCGCCACAAAGCTGGTCTATGTCCCAGTGATGGGCTTAACAGTTCCTATTAACCAGTTCCCAATATGAACTACTTAGTTCTTCAGAATAGTTCGTGAAGTGTCACCTATAATTACTCTTTCAAAGTAAGAAAGAGATCCTTATGTCATACATAACATAATGGCGACAATCACGTGTAAATTTTTATATTCGCGTTTATTGGAGCTATTGGTAACATAATCACCACGCAACAGAACATTTTACACTTGTAATGGCGCTTTTATGTTCTAGAATTTTATTTTTGTTTTATTGTATGTAACTTCGTTGTATTGTTTATTTATAATAAATAAAAAATTTTTTTTTACGTTTTAAAATCTACTGTTCATTCAAGGATGGAATTATTTCATAGCGTTATTAAAGAACCTGTGAATTGCCGAACATGCCCTATGACTTAGATCGATTGATACTAACTTCCGTGTAAATATGTACCTAATGCCGTTCTTTTTTAAGTTTAGTCAATGGTTACTATGAACTCATTCAAATCTATGACGTAAACGAATGAACAATACTAAAGAAATTAATTGTTTAATTTCATTATCTTTTCATTCATTAAAACATGAACTGTTCTTTTTCCTTGTACGAACTATGTAGTTCGTGTAGTTCGCCAAAAAGAATCGTTCTTTTTAATAGTTCGATTCAGTATTATACAAAGAAAGGTAGTTGTTGTATTTATGATTTTGCTTAGTTTTATTTTAGATACTTAATTACTATTATTGATTTTATTGATATCGCCAAACTCTATTAAAATTCTGTGTCATCCTTCAAGTAATTTAATGAGAATAGGAACGGTTCTGAGGTATTGAGAAATTCTAGTCAGTTTCAAAATTTGTTTAGACCAAAGAGCATTGGGTATTACTATACAAATCTAATCCGAGAAAATAAATTTTCTATAGAGTCCTGTAAGAATGTTTCAGTTTACAAAAGTACAAGTACACTTTTTAAGTGACTCTGGCCGGAACTTATCCACGGTGTGCTGATAAAAATACCAGCTACCAAGGACTTATTGTGTGCTTTCAGCTATTGCTCTATTACTTCCGAAAGCTTTATTTTGTATAAATTTAAAATTGAATAATGGAGCCCCCATATAAGTACATAGTTATTCAGAGAGTGACTGCACCTTTACATTGAAGTGCTTTTTAAAAATAAAAGTTTTCCCGCACATTCCATTAAAAAGTCAAAATTAGATTCGTTCGCAATACCGAATAGGTGAAGCGTATGTTGCCGAGATACGCAAATATTGTTAAATATTCACCTTTTACGACGCAAACTGTCACACTGTGTCAAGAAAATGCTTCGAAACTGTAGAAAGCAAACGAAGTCGTGCAAGAGGAAAATTACCCTGTTTGTGAATTTACCTTAAAGCAGTATAAAAACTCCATATTTATGTTGTTGCTCTTAAACCACTTTATGGTCACAGGTCACGTATCGACCAAGCTACCCGGAACAGTACATTATTTATACGACAATTCTTATACAATGTACATTCTCTAGGGAAAATTTACAATATTTATTTAACGTTACGTAAGCTCATCGCTAAACTGTAAACATACCTTTTTATCTTTTTCAAAACACCCTTATTACATAGGAATATAAACACGAGCTTTTCTGTTTAAGTATACATGTCAAGAATTTGCAGGATCATATATTCAGCATAAAAATACAATATATGAAATAATAATAATACACTAACTTTATATAAACAAAAAAGAAGAATTAAAGATAAGAGTAAAATTATAAATAAAAACATTAGTTAAATGAAGAAAAAACAAGTTCTTGAAAGTAGTATTAAATAATAACAAATATAAATCAATACCAACACCATCAAAGACAGTACAACTGCAGAGATAGATATACAGGGGCAAAATTTTATATGCTTAGATTTTCACATGATATAGCAGTATAAGCATCTTGCAAGGAAGAGTTAGAGATAGCTTTAAATAAAATGGAAGTGGTGCTGACAAAACAGTATTGCATGAAAATAAATAAAAAAAGAAAAACGAAAGTACTGGTATGCAAGGGAAGAAAAAGTAGGGAAAGAGCGAATATAAAGATAGCAGACGAAAAATTAGCAGAATTAGCTGGTTTTAGGTATCTAGGAAGTCAATTAAGTCAGGACGGAAGGAGTAGTAGGGATATAATGCAGAGAATAGTGCAAGGTCAAGTCGCCTTCAATAAAAATAACTTACTTAATTTAGAAAGATTGTTTAAAGTGTATGTTTGGAGCGCGACGTTGTACGGGCCTACAGAGGACTACGGAAGTCAATAAGAAATAGGCGAGATAGATCGATAGGACACCATCTCAGGCGTGAAAGTTTAATCAGAGGCAGAAACGGGAGTTAGGAGGGGTAGAGGTAGACCTGGATTACGTTGCTGTTCGCAAATATTTAAGGATGTGGGTTGTTCTAGTTTCAGGGAAATGCGAAGATTAGCTCAGGATAGAAAAGGGTGGAGGTGTATGTCCAACCAGTCTTAAGACTGACGATCTTATGGTGATGATGATAAGGCAAGAAGAATAAATAAATGATAAATAAAATAAAGCAAACAGCACCACTACTAATATAATCGTAGACACATCACCTATGCCTTTGCAAAATAATAGGTACCTATGCAAGATTTCCGATTCTTTATAAAAATAAAGGAGTGATTTAGTTGTCGTGTTACTATAAAAAATAAACATGTTTGGAAGGTGAAAAAAATTCGCTTTGTTTTGATACTTTCTACATGAAATGAAATGTAGAAACAACAAAATAAAACTGAAAATTCTTCCATTTCAAACATATTTATTTTTTATGGTAACCCGACAACAACTTATTTGATAGGTATTATCATTCTAAATATAAAAAGCATAAATACTCTAATTTACCATTATTGTCAGTATATGTATGTATAAAATCGAAGAGGATGGAGGGTTGGACCATTTTCTCCAACTATGTCTTGTTTTAAAATTTGTATGATCATAGAGTCGTCAATCCTGAGACCGATGGTTGGACACGTACCTCCACTCATGTCAGTCCTTTTCTGAGCTAATCTTCGCATTTCCTTAAAACTAGAACAACCCACATCTTTCACTATTTATGAACACTAACCTAATCTATTGTAGTTCTCTTAACTCTAGTTTCTGCTTCTTATATGCTTTTAACTAGCCCTTCATGCCCCAAAACCTATTTCACCTATTTTTTATTGAGAGCCATAGCGCCCCTTGTTGTCCTACTCTTTCTAATATCTCCTCATTTCTAACCTTCTCTATTCACGGTATCCTTATCGTTTGCCTGTAGCAACATATTTCGATCTTTGTAACCTTTTCTTTTCCGACGCGCCCACCGTCCACGTTTCACACTCGTCCAGACCTTTAACAATACTTTTCGAATGTCTAAGTTAATAGTTTGAGAGCATATAAGTTACTTATTTTTGTAAAAAAATGGCTCGATACTGCACTATTCTGTGCTTGTATTTCTACTGCTTTTCCATTCTGGTTTAGCTGACTTCCTAGATATCGAAAATCAGCAACTTCTTCTACATTTTCGTCTCCTATCTTTATATTCATCCTTTCCCTACTTTGTATGAATAATAAGTAAATAAAACAAAAAACCATTGTTCCTATGTTGTAATTCCCAAAACCTCCTAATTTAAGTATAAATAGGAAAAGAAGTGGTCGGAAAAGGTGGATCACCCTAATAGATACCTATAATTTAAAGTAAATTGGAAATAGTTAAGACGTTTAAAATAGGTCAGTGAGCATTATAAGAAAATTATTAAACTAGGGCAAATTTGGCCACCAAGCTTTGGTATCTCCGTGCTGAATTTAAAAAGATCATAAAACTGTCGGCGACTCATGCAATCATCTATCGCACAAAGTCATTAATCTGTCTTTACAAAATATAAATCTTGTTTGAAAAAGAGCATGATCAAATTATACAAAGGATTCATAGACGCGCTTTAATGTCTGGGTTTTATGATTAAATAATTCATTCAAGTTGTGTATAGCATCATGGTGCATTAGTGCCATCTAATAGCACGGTTCGTTAAAACAAGCGCATGTGCCAACTTAGATCAATATAACCATCAGAGAAATTCTTGTGAAGTTTTCCCCATTTGAGAATCAGGCGCTATTTGAAACACGTATATAGTAGAAACGAACAGGGTGGTACGTAAATTGAGAAACGGAAAGAAACTTTTTTAAAGGAATATGGTAATGGCGTTAATGTGATACCAACAAACGTTAATAACCCTCTGATTTCAGTACGGATTTGTAAACTACGCTTTGGAACTTTTGGTAATTAAAACGTTTGGAGAAGATACTTGGGAAACTATTAAGTAAGTTTTGTGTTACAGTATGTTAAAGTTTTTCTCACGATTGTTCATTAATTTTGTGCGAATTCCTGACAAAATAAACTGTTGACTTATGACCGAATGGAGCTAAGAGAATTCGAATTTTGAAAGTTCATATGAACTTTTGTTGTAGTTTTTGCACTCAGATACAGACCAATTCAGCAAGTGTGTTGTTTAGGTTACTTCGAACTACATTACATTCTCATTTTTGCTTGTTCTTATAAATATATGTATCTAAATAAATTTTGTGAAACCGAATATTCAACGGATAGATTCTCGTAATATTTACTCTTTGTGAAGTAGACATACTGAAATTCATAAGAAGTGATAATTGAAAAATTATTAGGTTACTACTAAATAGCAACAAGAGTAACAACTGTAAATAAACAAAATTCAAAACATTGGCGAATGCGCTTGGCAGTTTGAGAATTGTATTTTTATATACTTTAGAACAAAACTTGTATTCGTACTCAAAAAATTAACATCAATCTAAATGAATATTATTTTAAGGAAAAATGCAGATGTTCAAATGGAGGGTCAGTTTTTGGCCCGTCAAATCTACGACGATGAAATTACCTACAATATTGTCTCAGCTGCTGTTGAAGTTCTCAGTAAGAATATCAGTAGTTAAGAGTGAATCGTTCTTCAACTAGAATTTGTTTGCAGATATTCCAGCAAATGCAATTTTGGAATTGTTTGGGAAAGCTTTTTTTGAGTTTTGCCAAGATTCAGGCTATGACAAAATCCTGCAAGTTTTGGGAGCAACACCTCGAGATTTCTTACAGGTTAGCTAAAATTTTTCTTCGCGTAGTTTTTAATGTTGTGAAACTTTGGAATTTAGTACGACTAGAACTTCGTATATGGGAATTTTTAGCTGTATTTATCCTGAAAAGCTTTTTAAGGATTTATTTTTAAAGTGAATCTATCGCATGTAGCATTACAGCTGGCCGCGGAGAAGGGGTAAAACTGAAAGGCACTCAGTAGAGTAACCAAGGTCAATATGCCGGCGCCATAGCTAACCGTGTAGCATTTATATTCTCACTCATTCGTGCAAGTGCATGACAATTACATTTATAGAATGTGAAACTCAAAGCGAAGATGAAATTATTGATAGAATAACAACCGAAGTTCAAAATGATTCAATTATTTAAATAAATATTGTTCTCAGCTTTTAATATGCGTCTAACATCTGGATTTATTATGTATTCCGTACTCTCATACGAAGATGAAATTCTTGATAGAATAACAACTGAAGTTCAAAATGATTCAATTATTTAAATAAATATTGTTCTCAGTTTTTAATATGCGTCTAACATCTGGATTTATTATGTATTCCGTACTCTCATACGCAGATTGAAATTAAAATTTATAGTTGGATATCTTGTCTACTATTGATTTTCCATTATCATAAATATTGTTCTCAGCTTTTAATATGCGTCTAACATCTGGATTTATTATGTATTCCGTACTCTCATAGGCAGATTGAAATTAAAATTTATAGTTAGATATCTTGTCTACTATTGATTTCCCATTATCATTTCCATTTTCTAATCATTAAGATAAGATTATGAACGCGATTTTAATTTTAATACCCTAAATCGAATAATTTTCCGAAAATTTACAGTTAAATGTCTACAATCCGAAAAGTTTCACTTGCATTGTTGTTTCATAACCACACAGCTTTTTAAGGATTTATTTTATATTCCTCGGATGGTAAGAAAGTAATAACGTATGCTTCTTGGAAAACAGCCAATAGCTTTTAGGCAAAAAAGGAAATAAAGTTGTTGGTTTACTCCTGACCCCGAAGGTTCATAAATTAGAATCAAGTACAATAGGTATCATGGAAGGCATAGTAAGATAAGGTTTACAAGACATTTTACCTACTTTCTGTTCTGAATTTATGTGTTTCTTTTGTCATCCTTTCTTTCTTTCCGAAACATAGGAAAATATTTTAGTACTATAGTGCCTAACTTTAGTTAATCAGTGTCTATTAATATTGTTGAACCTTTGATTATCAAAACAAAATAAATCTACAATGATTCTTTTGTAGAATCTAGACGCATTACACGATCATCTCGGTACTCTATACCCAGGTATGAGAGCTCCTTCGTTTCGTTGTACAGAACGTCCTGAGGATGGAGCGTTAATTCTCCATTATTATTCTGACAGGCCAGGCTTGGAACCAATTGTCATAGGTATCGTTAAGGTATCCACTATTCTAACTAAGACCTACTTTTAAGAATTACAATATGCAAAAAAGTAACAACGTTTTTATTTGTTGATTATTGAGTTTAGAACTAATTTTAGGCAGTAGCTAGTAAACTCCATCAAACTGAAGTTGAAGTTGAAATATTGAAAACGAAAGAGGAATGTGACCACGTTCAATTTCTCATAACTGAGAAAAGTAAACCTGATAGGACACAAAGTACAGAAATTGAGGAAATCGAAACACTATCACTTGGTAAGAGTTGAGAAGTATTCGAGTCTTAGCATTTATATGCATAACAGCTCTGTTTAAGCAAATGATATATACTTTGCTATGTGGTTTTAAGCCCCCCCCCCCGTGTAGAAGAAGAATAACAAGTATTGAAAATAAACAAAAACGAAATAATTGATAAGTAGCAATGAGACACGTTTGAATTTTTGTGGGGTTAAATTAACTTTATCCACTACTGATAACCTTCCTCGCCGGGAATCGAACCCGGGCCCCGCAGCACTACTTTCATTAATTTGAGGTTATCTGTAGTGAGTAAAGTCAATTCAAAATATTTCTTCACTAATGAATTGATAAATAATATAATCTAATTGTAAGTAGCCAGTTTCTAGAACATTCCTTGGATGAGAATTTACCTCCTCATATAGAATTGTAATGAGCAAACGTTATTAGGTCTTTAATAATACCTTACACGGAGAAAACTAAATTTTATGACAACGCAAAAATTACAATTTTCGATTGTAAATTACTGATTTTGCCGTAGAAATAGTAGAATTTATTAGGTAGGTAACTTGTAATAATCTCAATTTTGACATGTTTCTTCAAAAATTATTTCAAGTTCCTTAATTGTTACAATTTAATTTGTAATATCAACTAAAACACATAGTAAATTTATTTCTACTGGGATTTTATTTTTACAAATTCGGGTCCCAATTGTGATTTTTATTATTTTCGCTTACGAAACAACGGACTAGTGGGATAAATTGTAAATATCGCTTTAATATTTAGGTAAATTTTCGTTTCTCATTTTCTCCGTGTAGATATAATATTATTCGTCTGTACAATCATTCTGAACAGAAAATTGATTAAGTACTTACTATTATTTCACAGAACAAAAAGTAAGCCCAGCAACATTCTGTAAAGTGTTTCCATTCCACATCATGTTCAACAGAGACATGAAAATAATTCAAGCTGGTAATACAGTGACAAGAATCATGCCTAAAGTTAATGGAAATGATTGCAAGATAACGGACGTGTTAGATCCGGTATCTACATTTACATACAACAATATAATGAATGAATACGTGCATTCAGAGCACTTGCGGTCAAGCAAAGTTAATCGTAATTTAAAATGTACTGGTTCATGTTCTTTCATTGTCTGACTGTTATTAAACTGCTAGATATTGCAGAAAAATAGTACACGATCCTTTCATCTGACTAGAAAAATAGCCAATAAATCTGGTTTTTCTATGACAGTAGTAGGTCTGAAAACCCCAACGTCAAAACGACAGTAAGCGTCTGAAGTAGAGAGGTTTTTTTTGTAAAAAAACATCTTTTTTCTTATTAGGAATATCACCACAATATTGTGGATATATCCATTTTATTCTGAAATGATTCGTTTAAGGGTATTAAAAATTACATACTTTTCATAAAATGAAACTTCTATAAATATTTTTAGTTTTCTTTGAACATAACGTAGATTGAGCATCTAAATTTCCCAGCATATTTCACACCACATTCTTTACCATACAATTTCATAGTGATAAACAAAATTGGTCTTGGCCTTGGCCTTACAGTCTTGGTCTTAGTCTTGCGAAAATGTAAGACCAAGATCATATTTATGAGTTAAACTATTTGATGAAACTTTAAAATATTCTTTTCTTGGAACAGAATATTTTTAGTATTTGAAATTTTCAGTTTGTTGTACTAGATTTTAACACTAAATATAAAAACAGAAGCTTTACCACTATTTGAAAAAAGGGNGTTAGTAAATAGAAAAATTTGTGCTTAGAAGAATTATTAAAAAAAAAAAGTATCAGATGAAATAAGCAAGACCAAGACTAGAAGTTGAGCAAGAGGAAGACCAAAACCGAATAAGCAAGACCAAAACCAATAAAAAAATCTAGAACAGCCTTGGTCTTGATCTTGCTTTTTTCATCACTATATATCCCTGACTTTTATAGAAAATGAATTATATCCTTAGACATACCATAAAGAGTTTTAAGAAAGATTATGTTTGAACTATATGCAATTCAAAAATTCAACACCCACGTTTACTAAAATTATCCTCAGACCCTCGTGCAAATCTTGGCTCAAACTTAGTTTTAATAGTTTCTTTTTGGAAAAGGTAACGTTGTTATCGAAAAGAAATTCAAAGGCTTAGCGTCGTGGTTTGGCGTTGGGGTCTGAGCTATTTAGACTGTTCTCCAGTAATAGGTTATGAGAAATGTTGAATCCAACATCTTTTATATTTATAGTTTCCTCTATATGTAAAACATTTGTGTGACCGCATGTTGTACTCTTCTAATTGCAGTGAATGAATATGGTAGATATGACCGAAAATCCAAGGATCTGACAAATGTACTTTCTATTCAGGATATAAGTTATCTGAAAAAATTCTATTCTTAAATTTATGTCATTTCCAGTGGCGTAGCCACGGGGGAATTTGCAATATTCAATCCCTCTTCCTATCGATTAGGAACTGTTTTTAATTATGTTGCAGTCTGGGGGCTGTACAAAACAATAACTTTGGAAAGAGTTTTATTTGTCTGACATTCATTTGACTATTATATTATAATTAACAAATTACATCGTAAATCCAAGTCGGCAAAAGGAACATAACTCTGCCCCGTACGTTTAATTCTTTAATGCAGTTAAAAATAAACTATTCTTACTTACTTTTATGCTAAAAAATTGCAGGATTTGTCATTTTATTTTGTACTAACTTTTGTCTTGCTACTTCGCTCATCATCATAAAGTCGTCAGTCCTAAGACTGGTTGAACACGCTCCTCCGCCCTTTCCTATCCTGAGCTAATCTTCGAATTTTCCTAAAACATTCTTAAATATTTGCGAACAGATATCTAATCTAGGTCTACCTCTACCCCTCCTAACTTTCATGTCTGAGAAGGTATCTTATTAATCTATCTCGCCTATTTCTTATTGACTTCCATAGAGTCTCCTATTCTGTCTACCTCTTCTTTTCTAACCTTCTCTATCCACGGTATCCTCATCATTCACCTATAACACCACATTTCGAACTCTTCTATCCTTTTATTTTCAACCTCAGCAACCTTTTTTGAATTTGTAAATTAACCGTTTCGCGAGCATAGAAGTGACTTTTTTTTATTGACTCGACTCGACTCTGCACTTTCATCTGCTTTATATTCCTACTACTCCTTCCGTCCTGACTTATCTCACTTTCTAGATACCTAAAATAGGTCACTTTTTCTAATTTTTCGTCTCTTATCTTTATATTCGCTGTTTCTCTTCCTTTTCTTTGTATACTAGTATTTTTATTTTACTTTTATTTATTTTCATGCAATACTGTTTTGTCAATACCGCTTCCATTTTATTTAATGCTATCTCTAATTCCTTCTTGTTGGTGCTAATGCTGCTATATCATCTGCAAATCTAATCATATTAGTCTTTTGCCCATGTATATCTATCCCTACAGTTGTACTGCCTTTTATTATGATCGCGTTTTCCATGTATAGATTAAAAAGTAGCGGTGACAGTGTGATACTTCACTCTTGTAAAAAAGCAAATAGTCCAAATCACCCACTGCAAACTCCTCATATGTATTAGCTTAAAAAAGGCAGTTTGTATAATGTACATAATTGAAGCATTTAGCTTTTTTTATCGTAATCCTCCCTCTCTTTCGCAAACCAATGGCTACGGCACTAGCAATTTCATTTTGCTGTTATTGCAAAACCTGTATTTCCGTTTCTTCTTCGATAAAATTGACATATGTATGAAGCATCTCAATCAAATTCGTTTAATAATTGAGATTTATTACTGACTAACTAAAATTTCACAGCACAGAATTTGTCAGACATTTAGATTTTCTTTTTGTTGTTTTGTAATTGTCTAAATTGTTCCTGAGAGTATGTCCTAGTTTCCTGATGACTGATTAACATTTGCAGGTTCGTCCGCACTTGGAACTAACATTCGAAAACATTCTTTCACATATTAACACCATATACGTGTTGAAGACTAAAGGAGGCGTGATTCAAGCGAACGCGTCTCCAGAGTATAGATACTTGCGTCTGAAAGGCCAAATGCTGTACGTGCCAGAAACCGATGTGGTCATTTTTATCTGCTATCCCAGTGTAATGAACCTCGATGACCTCACAAGGTTGTTAATTTTATTTAATTCGATTTGAAAACCAAACCGGGAACTTCTCCATAAAAATTGAAAAATAACGCGACGTTTTCGTTGTCCAACAAGAATAATGTCGATACTTAAAATAAACTGCCTAACTACATACAGAATTTATCGATTGGCATTTATTTATTTATTTATTAATAGGCGTATCAATGCATTGATTAAATAAGAAAGAAGAAGGATCGGGTTTATGTGACCGGAATATAGAGAATTATTAATAGAATTTTCATTAAGCGCCTTTTCTAATAATTCATGCAACTACTTAAGTACCAAAGCGAATTATTATTTATTTATTCGATCAAGAATCTGGTAATAATTAATTCTCAAAACGGGACGTTCAGTTAACAGTATCCATTTACCTTCATTGCTTGCAATCCCAAAAGTATATTTGTAGGCAAAGTTATTCCACGTATACCTAATTATACAAAAACCGATCAACCTTTAAACAAAACAAACAAGCAAAATTGTTAGTTCTTTCTTCTAATAGCAGAAACTAAACTCTATCTTAATAATCATTCATTAATTGATGTATTATATGAGTGCCATTTTAGCAACAACGTTTTTGGAATGGTATGTATCCGTTATTATAAAAAATAAATGGTAAATGTCTAGATGATGGGGGAATGGGGTGGGGGTAGGGGGATCGAAAGAGGGTAGGGGGGTCGAAAGAGGGTGGTCACATGAGTAAAACCCCATAAAAATTGGGGCGATCTCACCCCCATAAAAAGTTATGGGGGTTGAAAGTTGATTATTTTGACAATTTTCATACACTATAATTCAAATAAAATTCAATAAAAAAAAATATTTTCAAGCGGGTGGAGGTGGAGGATCGAAAGAGGGTGGTCACTTGAACAAAACCCGATAACCTAACCTAACCTACCCTATTGATAAAGCTATTTAAGTAATGTTTTATATAACTTTCTTAATATTTTTATGTATTTTTCATTCATTTTACCTTTGAATATTGTTTAAGAATGACTATATAAATATTTACATGCTTAGAAATGTATAAGAATTGGCATATTTGTTAACTTTGAACCCCTATAACTTTTTATGGGGGTGAGGCCGCCACGAACTTTTTATGGTACAGTGTAGTGGGAGACCTCCTTCTTCGACCCCCCCATCCCCACCCCCTTCGGGGTGGGGGCCATCATCTAGACCTTTACCAAATAAATTTTTGATTTTTAATGCTGATGAAGGAATCGCATTGCTGATTTTAAAAATACAAATGAATGATAACATATATAACCGTGGTCCAGTTTGAATATTAGTTTTCAAATTTTCCTTCAAAGTAACGAAAGTAGTCATTTAATTTAAAATGAATCGATTTGTTGGGTTTTAGACGAGGACTATATATAAGCGATATACCATTACATGATGCTACAAGAGATTTGGTTTTAATGTCTGAACAATTCGAAGCCGATTATAAACTTACTAGAAATCTTGAGATTCTTACCGACAAATTGCAGCAGACATACAGAGAACTTGAGAGCGAAAAGCAGAAGACTGATAGGTGGTTATTCTAATTTTTTAAATGGTTTAGTTAACTATTAATGAATTCATGGTTTCCATATTTAGGATTGTTTACAATTTTATTTTTGATAGGTGTTTGAAGAAAATAAATTTTAAATAATTAAGAAACTCAAACTCATTTTCGGAACTTTATCATCTCTAAATAATTGTATTTATTTATATATTCTGATTCATTTATTTATTGATAAATCGACTGATTTTCTATTTTTTTGCATTAATTTTATCATCGCGAGAAGTTGTTTTTGAATAGAAATGGTATAATGACTTTGCGTAATGTTTGTTCTTCAGGTTATTGTACTCGGTACTTCCCATAACTGTTGCAAATGATTTGAGACACAAGAGACCCGTTCCCGCTAGAAGATATGACTGTGTGACTTTGCTTTTTTCTGGAATTGTCGACTTCTCCACGTATTGTGCAAATAACACAGATTCCAAAGGCGCAATGAAAACGGTACACATGCTTAACCAACTGTATACCGCTTTCGACGTTTTAACCGATCCTAAGAGGAATCCGAATATTTATAAGGCAGGTAGACAATTTATAATCGATCTTCCGTTTATATCTAATAAGTTATTTAAAATACTTACATTTTATATAAACAAGAAATCATAGCTTACATTAAATAGGCTTCGTCGTCCACTATACGTAGATGCTTTGAGAGCGACAAGGTCTCTTTATTAATGTTATTTTTAGTGTCCGACCGAAACAGCACTTTCTATTAAAACTTTAACCGAAATTTAATCTTCGGTATCTGTTACAGTTTCGGTCGAAACCGAATCCTAATTTTCAAATATATTGAAAACTATTGTTTACTGAAATGTAGCTTATATACCCTTATACAGACAGTTCAAACGTTTTAATTGAAAAAACATAAATGAAGTATGTGAAAAAGTGATTATTTATTTGAAATAAATTATTTCTTTCTATATTACTGCTACGAACTCTCCCGAAGTCAACCGAGCGACGTGCAATAATTTACGTAGGCAGAGTTTCGGTGCTGCTGAGGTTCCGTAAATTTTCTACCGAAACCGAAACTGATGCCGAAACTAGTTTTTTTTGCCGAAACTTGCCGAAACTGCCGAAACCGAAACCGAACCTTCGATCGGTCACTCGTTATTTTGCATGTGAAATCGTAATGCTTTGGCAGTTTTGTTAATATTTTACCATTTTATTAGAGCGTCATCGGCTTGAACGATTAGAAGTTTAATAACAATGAAAGATAACTTTTTCTCAAATTTTACATTTATTTATCTGTTTCAATTTAATACGATATCGTAATCAAATGCTTAAACCGGGTCCCACCTTCTTTTTTAAAAAATATTGTGGCATTTAGCCTAAATCTTATGATGTTATCTTACTCAATGATAAAAGAATATCAAATGAATTACTTCTGGCATCACGTTTGGATGACTAGACAAGTACACCTTGCAGTCATATCTGCACAATGAAGCACGAAGAAAATGTTTTAATATTCTCAATACTCAATTTGTAATTTGAAATTTTCATATTTGCTTCTTTTCTATCGATAAAAACAAAAAAACCGTTTAATGCAATTAAAAATTACTACTTTTTCGTATAAGTACTCATTCGTACACATTTAGTATTTAAATCGTACGCAAAACGTTTCCATACAATAAGGTACATCTAAGTTTGGTTTGCGACTCCTGCCATCATGCTTGTCATGTAAACTAAAATTAAGATAATACACCTGGGCCCTAATGATTATAACAAAGCGATATTTACCTCAAGCATAATTAGTTCGTATCTGCAGCTCATATGGGTTACTAGATGTCTATCGATTTTAGGTTGAAACAGTAGGCGATAAATACATGGCTGTTAGCGGCTTGCCAGAGCCATGCATTTCCCATGCTAGGAATATAGGAAGACTCGCCTTAGATATGATGGACAAAATGAAAGAAATCGCAATCGACGAAGAACAAGTTGTGAGTACATGTACATATATTGTATATGCTGCCTAGTCCAATCCTTTAATACTGTTCGGTTCTTGTTAATTGTATATAGTCATTGTGTATAGTCATTGTATATATTTTTGTAATATTAAGAAGACGTGCTGTAAGTTAAGTTTTATATTTATATTAGTTTACGATAGTTGTTAGTTTGTACAAATTTTTATTATCACTTTGAAGATATTTATTCATAGGCACGCCTGGGAATTTCTTTGAACTGGACATCAACAAACAGGGATGGTTCGCAAATGTACAATTACCTACTTCATAAACTTTTGCAAGCACCCGCTGTGTCGGCATCTTTTAATTCAAATTCAATATTTTTCAGAACCGAATGGGCGTTACCATCTCTGTTGTCGAAGGGCGTACCTACCCCTCTATGTATATATTAATTGTACCAATTCATAAAAGAGAGGACAAGTATTTCAACCTTAGTACCAAGAACTCGTAACGTGACATTTCAGTGACCATTTTTGCAACTTTGTATTTTTTCTGTACTTGTTTTAATTAAAACATAGCTCACGGTGTTGATGTGTTTATTTTGAAACACCAACACCGAAACAAATACATTAAAATACATTTGTTTAGTATACGAGCCTTTCTTCCTGGCAAATGTTTTATAGTTTAAAAAGTAGTAGGATGGACAATCCTAAGTCCTAATTCGGTAGAAGACGGGGAATATTTAGCTATTTTAACTAGTTTTTCTAACCCTTTCTCTCTTTTTTTATGCGAGAGGGACAGGAACGGAAGGGAACTTTTATCCGCCATATAGTGATGATCAAAGAAAGACCAAGACTAACTAAGTCTTGATATTGGTCTTGATCATTTTTATTAGGTCTTGGTCTTGCTCAAATACCTCTAGTCTCGGTCTTGGTCTTATTCTTGCATGTTAAGTCTTGGTGTTGCTCACTTAATCTGATACGTTTTTTTATTCTAATTATTTTTAGTCGATTATTCATCTCCACTCCACGCACCTCCACTGTTACCCTTCCTACTTAGAAACCCTTAATTCTGATTGAATTACTCATTACTATCATTTCTCATCTATCCTATTGCTATACCAACGCTCCACACGACAAGTGGTCGAGAGACAGTTGGGTGTAATCGAATGACCAGACCATATATAACAGGTCAATTAAAAAGTCCCCGGCCTAAAATAGTAAAACACATTTTTTTGCAAAATTCGTTTTTTTATTCAACATAATTCCCTTCAAGGGTGATACACTGATTATAGCGATCCTCCAACTTTTCGATACCATTTTTGTAGTACGATTTGTCCTTTGCTTCAAAATAGGCCTCACTTTCGGCGATCACCTCTTCATTCGAGGAAAATTTTTTCCCAACGAGCATTCTTTTGAGATCTGAGAACAGGAAGTAGTCGCTGAAGCTCAGATCTGGNGTTAAAAGTTATATGTATTATACAATCATCATTTAATTGCAATGCAATTTTCAACTGGTACGAATATCTTATGTTGAAATTGAATTACGTTATTTATTTTTTTTTTTGTAGAAAATAACAATAGGTATTCATTCTGGTGAAGTTGTAACAGGAGTAATTGGGCACCGTATGCCTCGATATTGTTTGTTTGGAAATACAGTCAACTTAACCAGTAGAACTGAAACAACTGGAACTCCAGGACGCATTAATGTATCGGAAGATGCCTACACGTAGGTATTTTTTCACCTTTTAGGGTTCCCGTCTCAACATGAGAAAAAGAAACCTTTAGCGTTGCATTTTGTAACGTGTGGAGGGGTGGGATGAGTTTGGATAAGGGTACGAACTGCGCCAAGCTTTAATTTCATAATTCTTACTAAATACAATTATTAATCCTTGACATTTATGACTATAAATCGCTAGATATACTTGATTATTATATTGTACAGGTATGAATTTTTGTTTGGACCAGCGGTCTTAGTGTTATGGAAATTATAAAAGGGGTAAGCACAGAGACGTCGAAAGTTTTGGGAAACTGCTTTAGAGAATCAATTTGTTATCTTGTTGATTCACTGACATTTCATTAAAATTGATATGTTAATTTCTGTTTGATTAGAATCTTGAAGTTTCAGACAAAGATGTATTTATCAGAAATTTTATAGTTTTTGCAACAGAATTTTTGCCAGCCTTCAAAAATTTCAATTGCAGCAGTTTTTAAAATATATAGGGGTTTATTTCTTTTGCACGATCTTTCGGATATTCCCAGAGATGTGCCGTTCATAGGAAAAGGTTCTTGATGGACAGTATTTTGTTCAAACTTCTATATATAGATTGCGATTTCGAATTCATTGGATTTCATTAGCACGCCGTAGACAGCTACGATATAACACTTTTATTTTAACCTCGAGGAGGAGAAATCTTCTAAAGACACCCTCCAAAAGGGGGGGGGGCGGTGTTGTATTCACTCCTGATTGGAGCGCCTACCGACTAACAACCCTCCTCGAGTTGGTACATCAACCTGGTAGTTATATCTACCGGGAGAACATGAGAGAAGTTTGGGGAAGGGGAGAGGGTTGAGTAGAGATAACACAGACTACTCTACCTGTAGTATTTAAAGGCGTTCAATAAAAATGTAATGACAGCGTGATGAACGCCATCTGTGCAAAATACCTCCCTACTTATTATCGACAAACTGAACCCACGGCGTAGTAGCTACTAGATAACAGACACTTAAGCAAACAGACTAAGAAGTACTTGATGTTCGGTGTTTTGTAGAAAATTACATACAATGTGCTGATGAGAACTAAAGAGTTCGTCTGATGTTTTTGACAGAGAACTGACCCAAACCAACTTTCGGCTAAAATTATTTATATTTTATATAAAGAATATTAAGTACATCTTTTAAACATATTGTTGTTTATATACACTTACTTATATGCAGATACGTATTATATTATTGCAATCGCCAAACCTGTATATAGACAAATCGCCATTGCGGATCTTCGTTAATAATTGATGATTCGTTAATCCATTAGATCTAAATATCTCTGCAGGACTTCTGGAATTGGTAAAACTCTTGTACCGAAAGGCAGCTGATAATTGAGCCACAACACATGTCTAATTTGACATCTACATAAATGTTTCAAATCGGGAGGTTCAATTCCGCATCTGTTTATTGGAATAATACCGTCGTCAATAAGATTTGGAAAATGATCCAAAACGTAATCCCTTTGTACATTTGCTCCTTCTTTGTATCCTTCTACCGGTAATGGTTTAATATTAATAGTTGGAATAACGCGCAGCAAAAATATTAAACAATCGACCAAGTTGTAGGGATAAGAATGGTTAAATTCATTTAATCTGTTAAGAAGGGACTCCACAATAGTAGCATTACCACCTTCGTCGCCTGTTACAATTGCTCCAAAACGAAGCAGAATATGAAGTTTATCAGGTACTCCGTATTGCACCAGTATTTTTGCTGGTGAAACCCTCCCGCAACATTCTATCGGAACATCGATAAACCGCTGGAGGATATTTCGATTTTCACAATGATATTCTAATCCTGCGGTCGACGCGTGATCCAAGTAATAAACTACTGCTCGAAGATTTTCTTCTTGGTCTGAGAAGTCACTTTTCCAACCGGCAATGAAATGGGAAGCCCTCGTTCCAAAAATCGCTCCGACCCATAATCTTTCGAAAGTTTTTTCGCATCCATAAATATGATCTAAAAGAGCGGCAACAGTCCCGGCATCTTTCAACTGCCAATCGTAGCAAAGTTTGAGACCAACGTAAAGGATATTGTGATATTTTCCCATCAGGCATACGCCTCCGTTTTTGTTCTTGTGGACGTGATGAAAACGAACTATTGCCATTATGGCATCTCTGCATATTTTTTGGGGATCACCTGCAGATCCTGAAAATATAAACGACAGAAATTAAGAGTATTACCAAACATTAAGCCAGAAATTAAAATGCAACTTTCTTGCATAAGCGAACCTCAGACAGATATTAGAAACATGAGGCTATATATTGTGTTACCTACAAGCATGTACATGATAATCAATACATTGACTTCCGACGGCTGTTGAGTATGCCCGCAGGCAGGTACCGGTCGAAGGTTGGCAACCAAGAAGCCGAAAGTAATAAATTATACCCTGAGTGACACATATTTACCGCTTAGTAATAGGAGTTCTAGAATTTTTGAGAAAAGTAAGGACTGTTCCGGAGAATTCAATAATAATTACTTATAAATAGGCTTCTTGGTGGTATTAACATATTGTCGTAAGATTTAAGAATTATGTATTTATAATTTCGCTTATGAGCTGTAGATGTATAAATAACAAAACAGATTTTATTAGCATACAGAAAGGGTAGGATTTTTTGGAAAGTTAAGCTACGTCTAAATGCAATTCTAAATTTGTTTGAAGGTAGTCTTCACAATAGGATTAAGGTGGGTTTTCAGAAATATTGTCTGCTAGATTTATTATCTGGTGTTCTAAGCAATAAAAGCTATAAAATTTAATGATATGTGACAGATAAATACGTTCCGATAAAGTAACAACGTTTTCATTTATTTTATATAATATAAACATACCTCGACAACATCCTTCAATTAAAGTATTAAAATACTGTACAGTTGCCTTTCTTCTATAGCAGGCATGTAAAGTATTCCTCTCTAACTCGAGGAACTTGTCAAAGAAACATTTTAGTAAGGCATCCATTTAGTTGTCACAATTTTTTCAAGGAACTTTAAATTTCCTTATTTGCGTAACTACGCAACAATAATTATTTTAACTTCTGACCAATATATAGCAACATACCGGTTACTGAAGTCATTGATTGTTGGAGTATTAAAAGCGATAGAAGTATAATTGGATTGGATAAGGGATGCCATACAAAAGCTTACTACTAATATGTTAGCATTCATTGTTGAGCATCATACATAAATATTGTATACTACGTGATCGAATAATCACTGGGGTTAAAAAATTAATAATAATATAATTAATTTTTAATACTATAAACTACCCGAGATAAAAATGTTCAGTCTCTCAGAGTCTTTAAAAGCGAGACTCGAGTCTCCGTCTCTCATCGAGTCTCTCTGGTGTCGCTGAGAGTGACTGTCGAAAGACTGTCAAAAAAACTGTTTAGCGTCTCTGAATGAGAGACTCGAGTCGCTCATAGAGAGATACTCATTTTGTATCCAGTCACTGAACGAGAGACTCGAATCTCTGAACGAGAGAGTCGAATCTCTGAATGAACAACTTTATCGTTCGAGTCTTTCATACAGAGACTGTGAGAGATCCATAAAAACACCTAGGCAATAACTGAGAGACTGTGAGAGACGCTCTCAGAGACGCTGAAAGACTCTGAGGGACTGGAGAAAGACTGAAAATTTTTGTATAGGGTAGGGCTGGAAAAAATGAAACAATCGAGAAAACTGTTATGTATGCATGTATGTTGGGATTGTAATAATTCTAGGAACTTACCCGACCGTACCGTTTAGGTAACTTCAGGTGTTTAGGATGTTTTGAATGGGACTGATATGTCTATAGCTATATAGCTCTCAAATAATAGGACATAATCTGATTTATTTTTGAGTTGTCGGTTCAAAAGAGATTTTTGTTGAAAAATATTTAAAAATTTGGATACGTAATTTTAAATATTTTTCAAGCGAGTTATAACAATGTTTTTCTTATGGAAAGCGGCCGGGACCATCAGGAGAATGTGTCTGCTCAAGAGAGCTGTTAGTAAAGGGAGATTTCACTGTATACAGTTACTAAAAATAATCGATTACTACTAGTGATGAGCAAAGCAAGACTAAGACCCAGACTATTCCAGTGTTGGTAGTGGTCTTGGTGTTGCTCATTTAATCTGATTTTTNTAATACTATAAACTACCCGAGATAAAAATGTTCAGTCTCTCAGAGTCTTTAAAAGCGAGACTTGAGTCTCCGTCTCTCATCGAGTCTCTCTGGTGTCGCTGAGAGTGACTGTCGAAAGACTGTCAAAAAAACTGTTTAGCGTCTCTGAATGAGAGACTCGAGTCGCTCATAGAGAGATACTCATTTTGTATCCAGTCACTGAACGAGAGACTCGAATCTCTGAACGAGAGAGTCGAATCTCTGAATGAACAACTTTATCGTTCGAGTCTTTCATACAGAGACTGTGAGAGATCCATAAAAACACCTAGGCAATAACTGAGAGACTGTGAGAGACGCTCTCAGAGACGCTGAAAGACTCTGAGGGACTGGAGAAAGACTGAAAATTTTTGTATAGGGTAGGGCTGGAAAAAATGAAACAATCGAGAAAACTGTTATGTATGCATGTATGTTGGGATTGTAATAATTCTAGGAACTTACCCGACCGTACCGTTTAGGTAACTTCAGGTGTTTAGGATGTTTTGAATGGGACTGATATGTCTATAGCTATATAGCTCTCAAATAATAGGACATAATCTGATTTATTTTTGAGTTGTCGGTTCAAAAGAGATTTTTGTTGAAAAATATTTAAAAATTTGGATACGTAATTTTAAATATTTTTCAAGCGAGTTATAACAATGTTTTTCTTATGGAAAGCGGCCGGGACCATCAGGAGAATGTGTCTGCTCAAGAGAGCTGTTAGTAAAGGGAGATTTCACTGTATACAGTTACTAAAAATAATCGATTACTACTAGTGATGAGCAAAGCAAGACTAAGACCCAGACTATTCCAGTGTTGGTAGTGGTCTTGGTGTTGCTCATTTAATCTGATTTTTATTTTATTTTCAATAATTCTTCTAAGCCCAAATTTTTGTATTTACCGACACAATAATTGTCTTAAATGCTGAAATTTTTTGTTATACATATGAGCTAGTCATGATCTTTTAAAGAAAATAGAGTCGATAATTGTGAGAGTTATGAAAACTCAAGACTTACCTTTCTCCAACGCATAAATTGACCTTTTAGCAAATAAAGTAGTAGGTACAAGGTACTTAAGAGAAGTAACAAATGTCAAAAAAAATTAGTTTGCCTCTATATTACAACCACGTGTTATCCAGACATAGGAACAAAGAACACATACTCCGAGGATATTCCTGTAAAACCGTTTTTTCAAATAGTGATAAAGTTTTTTATATTTACTAATGTTAAAATCTGGTAAAGCAAACTAAAAATTTAAAATACTAAAAATGGTTAATTCCAAGATAAGAATATATTGAAGTTGGTTCAAATAATATAACTCAAAAATCCACCGGAAAGAATCATTTTTCGTTTTAGTTTTGGCTTTGTTCGTTTGGTCTTGATTTTTATCTTGGCCTTATGCTTTCGGTCTAGGTTTTATTCTTCGTTTATCTGTTGGTCTTGATCCTAATAATTGATTATATTTAATTAATTGGTTGTTAAACCCTACTTTTTTAAATTGCTTCAATAAAATTGTTTGATCTTTTAGGCAACATTCCGTTGTTATAAACATTGTTAATTCCCAATTGACTTATTCATAGACCAACTAAACCGGTAAAAACTTTTTTTTTCAAATAAATAAATGTACCAAAATCTAAATTGGTGTCCCACTTTTATTTAAAAGATAATATTTCGTTTGATGCATTTTGAAGAGCTTTGTATTGTAGATTTCTATGTCGAGAGGATAACTTCGATGAGCAATTCTGCTTCGAATATAGAGGTCCAGTAATTATGAAAGGAAAATCTGAGCCAATGAAAGTCTGGTTTTTATCACGAGCAGCCAATAATAAGGATTGCGATGCATCTCCGTAATTACACTTTAGTTTCTATTCTAAACACATGTGGTGTAATAAAGGAAGTTTACATGTACATTGATTTAATAGAGGTCAGTGTAGAATCAGTATTTAGAAACTCATTCTGTCCTTAATGATTCCGAACTGGATGTTTTAGTAGAAAAAGAATTTCTCGTTCATAAAAGGCTATTTATATTCAGATTGATGTAAAGTGCTACATGTATATGTATATTTCTAAAACAGACACAAGAAAAAGAGCCACATCATCGTCATTAAATTCGCTGTTGATGAACTGCATTAACGGTTAAACAGATGGTTAATAACAATGATAATAATAATGTTGTCTTCGTATATAGTACAATTTTAGGTGTACTAAGTAATTTCAAGAAAATTAAATCCAACAATATATGTATACCTATTCTATACTAATTCAAAAATAATTTATAAATAAGTACTTAAGTTCAAAGTATTTTATTTTATGAATGGTTAATGTATATTTATAAATAAATATGACAGTTAACTTATATTTAATTAATATTTCCATGCCGATATTAGCCATTACTTTCTATTTCCACCTAAAGGAGCCAATTAAGGAAATAATTAATTTTTTCAATTTAAATCATGTACCTATGCAGTGTTAATTACTTGTACAAGGTTCACAATTGTCTTGACTGGTGTCCTTTTAACAGGTTTTTACTTTACAAATACTGTCTAAAACAATTGAAATTACTGGTAAATTAGTAATTCAGTTAAAATAATTAATCCATTATATTTATTTCCGAATGAATTCTATTATACTAATTCCAGTACAATTAATTATTTTACTAACAAACAAAATAATTCGAAGTCGTCTGTATTCTGTCGAAACTGCCGGACGCGGATCGCGATTTCGATCTTTTTGGATCTCATCAGCGCATCGCAGGCAGCTCCGCCAGAACACAGACCAACCTTTACCTGCTGTCTTAACAGCGCGTTTTCGAAAATACCACAAATGGCGTGGTGAGCGCCATCTGTAATACGATGCTACATTTGAGGACTACGTATGCTCCACTAACAGGTAAAAGTTCTAAAATGACAAAAAGGTTTTTATTTAGTTCAACGTAAATATGAAAAAGTGTTGGATAGACAGAATATTTTGCCGCTTTCTTTCAGTTTGAAATAAATAGACATTTTTATAGTTCTTAATATTTGCTTGCCTAATGGCCAAAATTTCCTCGGCCGCATCCTTTCTAGGTGCAGTGACCGCTTAGCTGTGGATTGTGATTGGACTAGTTAAGTTTATAATAATTTTTCACTTCTGTAAATATTAAATTTTATCTTTTAAAGTAGTTCTTATATAGAATCGCGGGAGAGAACACTTACTCCTTGGGCAATTATTTCATATTCATATTTAATCATATTTTCATTAGTTTATCGTTTTAATCGTTATTTCTAAGTTTGTGTTTATTGAATTCCTTTAAATTAAAATATAGTTACTTACGTTTTCGATTATAAGAAGAGAAGTTCAGTTGTTTTATTTCATGTGGTACTCAGTATACCCACTTGATGTTAGTTTTTTTAAAAAAAACTTATTCAACGACAAAACAAAAGTAAATGATAAAACGTTGTTGTTATGGTTTTTAATAAATTCGTCAACTTTTTTAGCTTGTCTATAGTCCAGTCGGTAGAGAATTTTCCCGACATAAATTTGTTACCAGACGGGAGTTGTTTCTTGTTGTAGGCGGGGAAAAATTAAGAATCCTTTAAACTTCGAAAAAGTGTGTGTTAACAAATTGGGGTGGTCCAAAGTTAGCAGAAACCAGGTTTTTAGATCTAGAAAGCAAGGCATACCTTTAGAAAAAAAGTTGCAGATAAAAATTATAGAGAAATTAAATACATATTCAATTTGAGCCGCAGTACGATCAATTTTATAAATTGCTTATTGCACAAATACCAAAAAATCGTCAAAAATTGCCATTTCTGTATTTTGATTGTTTATTACAAAATAATTTTTTATCACATTGCAACAAAGGTTTTTAAATTTGAAATCGAAGTAGCTTTTGTGGGCGTTAATTGGTCAATTTGTTAGTAAATTATTGTTAATTGGTTATCTCAACGGACATGAACATTTATTGCCGCAACCATCAGAATTTGGACAGTAAGTACCATTGTCGGTGATGCATGGCACTTCAGACATTCCGTTTAGGGAAAGTTCTCATCATCATGAGAAGGTGTCCTACCAACCTATCTCGCCTATTTTTTATTGACTTCCATAGAGTCCTCTGTTCTCCTATTCTTTCTAAAACCTCTTCATTTCGAACCTTTTCTACCCACGTAATCCTTATCATTCGGCTATAACACCACATTTCAAAGGCTTCTAACCGTTTCTTTTCCGCCGCGCCCACTGTCCATGTTCCACACCCGTACAACGCCGTGCTCCAAACATACACCTTTAACAACCTTTTTCGAATTTCTAATTTAACCGTTCGCGAGTATAGAAGTGACTTCTTTTTATTAAAGGCGGCACGACCTTGCGCTATCCTCTGCTTTATATCCCTACTACTCCTTCCATCCTGACTTATCTGACTTCCTAGATATCTAAAACCAGCTACTTCTTCTAATTTTTCCTTATATTCGCTCTTTCCCTACTTTTTCTTCCCTTGCATACCAGTGCTTTAGTTTTACTTTATTTATTTTCATACAGTACTGATCTGTCAGTACCGCTTCCATTTTATTTAAAGGTATCTCTAGGTCCTCCTTGCTAGATGCTAATACTGCTAAATCAACTGAAAATCTAAGCATACTAATTTTTTGCCTCTGTATATCTATCCCTACAGTTGTACTGTCTTTAATGATGTTGATCGCGTCTTCGATGTATAGATTAAAAAGTAGCGGTGACAGTGTGCATCCCTGTCTGACTCCCTTTCTAATATTTACTTCCCTACGTTGCATCCCTAGCTCTATAACTGCCTGTTGCTCTTTATGCAAACTAAGTATCACTCTTCTATCTTTGTAACTCATCCCTACATTTTTATGTATATTTAACATCTTGTCCCATTTAACATTGTCAAAAGCTTTTTCTAAATCTACAAATCCTATGTACGTACTCTTTCTTTTTTCTATCGTTTTCTCTATTGTTATCCGTAAAGCTAGAATGGCCGCCCGCGGGAAAGCTCTACCCAAAAAAAACTATAGTGAGTATAGACATTTAAACTCGCCTATTTTATTTCAACTGCTTAGTTCCACCACGAATACGTCAAAATCAGGAGTTTTTAATTAATAAATCTAATTAAACGATAACACCCTAGATACCGATAGTAGGCCCGCCTAACCAACGTTGTTAATAGTCCGCTAGTTGCAGAATTTTGTATTATGAGAGGAGATAGATAGATACGATTTGATTACAATGTTAGATACCCCTCACATTTTATCACTGGTTCGTGCTATTTAAACCAAACTTAATTATCAAATATCAAAAATGTACTTTTCAATAATTTCTTTCAAATACCGATTATCCTAAACTTATATCCTATTTCTTGTAACTTGTATTAATTTCCTTTTCCATTTTTTTTATGTCATTAATTTGCTGGCTAGTCTAGTTTAAAATCACCCCTTTTTATCATATTTCATCCTATTGCTGTTCGCTTGTTACTGTCAACTGTGTACTTAAAACCCCTTGTTTATCGTTTGTGAAAAAACTCAAGATTGTTTTACATGTCCATTTCAGTTTCAAAATTCATTATTGATAAATTTATTGCAGTTTCACATCTCAACCTTTTTCTTTCTATGCCTCAACGAAAACCGTATATATAAAATGTCTAAAAGCATCTTCGGGTAAAAAACAGTTGTATGTTTTAAATAAACTGAAGTCAGTTAGTTGCAGTTTGGACCTTCACGTAATCGGAACTTTTAGTTTTTAACATTTTCCCTTGTACAACCATCACTAAAACAAAGTAAGGGACAAATAAATTAGTTTAAATTTATTTCGCTCGGCCCTTTTCTTATTTTGAAGTTGTTTATTGTGTCGGCAAACACAACAACAAAGTCTACCTGGTGTCGGAAAACCTGACAACAAGACAAAAAGGCTTTCCTTTAAGTCGCTTAATAAAGTCCGATGAAATTCTGCAAAACCTACTTTTTAAAAGTTAAATTTTGGAGATAGAGAAATTCTAACTGTTCGACTTAAGAATGACAGGTTTGGTCATTGTTATAACAAAATCATACCCTTGTTTCTTCAGGAAACACCTTCCAGTGTATTTCCGACCCTTACACTGACAACACGACATGTACATCGTACCCTTGATCATAAATAACTATTCTTCAAGTAGTTATATTAGTTTTATAATAACTAGTTCTTCTCTCCTATCAGTTACTATTAGCTCGAAATTGTTAGCACCGTTGCTTCGAGTGGTAGAAATTAACTTTTTATGAACAAACTATGACATACTATCGGCCACCATTCTTTTCTAATTGTCACTGTTGTCGGCCATTATGGTTTTTTAATAGATGTATAGTAATCAATGATTAAAATTTAAAGGAATTGTTTGTAAATAGGTATGCAACACATCGTACATTTCAGCATAAGAAATTGCTGATACTATCTACGTAATACTACTTTGCCTGTGCTGACAGCTCTCATAATTTCTTTTACATATAATATTATAACCTGTTCTTAATAAACTTTCTAGTCATACCGTGCTTATGTATACACAACAAAAGAAAAATCATTTCATCCAGTTGCAAATTTTTTTTCGTTGCTTCAATATTTTTGTGGAACTAATTTGTAGCTATTGGTTTTTACTAGGAATAGAAATTTCTCTTTTAAATCATGTGTCACCTGCTCGTCAAAAATGGCAATAAAAACGATTCATTTCATTCAGTAAAGTTAATTTTTTGCTAATTGATACACGTGCAAAGCTCATTATCTATCTATATATATATATACATATATTACGATATCAATCGTAGGTAGATCGAATATCTCCTTGTACTACTTCATAAAATAATATCTAGTTACAAATGGCCGCAGAAAAACGCGTGAATATAATGTAGAATGTTGTTTTTTCCTTAAGTTATGCAAAGCGTACACATGTTTTCCGAGTTTCGAAATGTAATGAATTTTAATTAGTCTTTGTAATTCTCCGAACCGTCAGACCTGTGTGCGTGCCAGCTCAACAATCAAACAACTGCTAACAGCAAGCTGATCTTTATTTGATATTATAATGCAAAGTGCTGTTGCTTTTGAATTAATTAGTGAATGATTCTCAACATTCTACCGTGCCTACCCGAGATACAGATTATTGACTTTAATTGGAAAGATAAGAAAGCATTTTACTAACTAATTTTCAGATGAAAGTTGATTTGAAGACGAAAGTTGTTTATTACCGTTACTCATTTTATTTTAACTTAATTATTTCATATATAAAGTAATAATGTTCCATGTTTATTGAAATTTTAAACAAAATTGTTATTTATTGTAATAATCTTAACACCGAAAAAAAAATACTGAAACTAATAGATTTACATTACTATGTCAATAAATTATCTATAAAATATTGTTTTCTTTGTTTTTTTTAAAACGTAAAATAAAGTCTCAGTTCCTTTTTGCTAGTTTTACCAAAACAAAAATTTTATATACGTTTAGATGAAGTACCTTTTCGTGTGAACTAATATTAACTAAAAATATACTTATTAATTGTTCTTTGTAAATTATGTAAACATTTATACATATCGCGGCTCTAATGAGCTAATTAAGTGACTATTCGGCAAAGCTCGCCGACTATCCGGCTTCTTACTTTGTATATATTTCTCGTTACACTGTATAAACGTATAAAGGAGGAATTACACAAAATAAAAACTTCGATTGTTAATTAACATATTTATTTTAGAATCGGTCTTACACATATCATCTTATTTTCATCAATAAACACTGATAAATATATTCTTCTTATTTAAATAAAAGAGTAGGACTATTTGTTATTAACAGACTTGGATTTGCGACTGGAAGGAATCGTCTGTGGTCGAGCATTTGATCATAGAATCTAACTAAGATATCAGGGTTGGATGTCGGCATTTGATAAGGTAGTTTATACTTGTAGTATTTGCTGTTTTTCCCTGCCCAGTACGAGAATTATCATTTGACACTGCTTACACTTGACCTTACGAGAATCATGGTTCAATTGGACAAAAAAAATCCAAACGTGAGACTGTCTTTTTACATGATTAAATTATAATTGAGCTCTTTCAGTTTAATGAACAATAGAAGTATTATCTTTATTTTTTTACACAAAAATACTGCTCTGACCCGTGCAAATGCAAAAATCAAGAAACAATGCGAAGTAAGCAAAACTTGCGTTCAACTAAGCTGTAAACGAAGCGTCACGGAAATTGCCAAATACTCCCAAATCCCTGATCGGCTTGGCAGACTAGTCGGCCGACCAGTTAGCCTCTTTAGAACCGAGTGATCGGCTAGACGGCTAATCGGCCAAAGTCATAGTCGACACACCTCTACTAATAATTTGTTTAAAACTTATGGTGAAATTCCCAGTCCATTTCATAATAATTGGAAATATAAACCCAGAAAGGTTTGTTTTAATATGTTTATAATATTCCTTTAATATAATATATTATTCACAATTATTTATTTATTTATACTACAATTGTTTGTTTACATCACTCGTACACACTAACAGATAGTCTTATAATCGACTGGCTCTGATTGGCTACATGAGTGGTACCTATTTCGATTGGTTTTGGAATGTTCTCGAGTTTTTCTGAAAAATCTACAAAATACCCCTCGAACCTTCTCGTGATTCTTTTGTAATACTACACTCTTGTGTGTATGTGCCACCGCTCACCGACGTATGATTTACGACCGTGCTGTGGTCATTCGGCTGGAAGATCAAACGTACTGTCTTATCGATTTTAGCTTGCGGACATACGTTTGGTACAATGATAAATAATGGTTCCAGTTCATCTTAGTTTTCTTGAACCATTCTAGTTTCATTAGAAATTACATTGGCTGTTGCCTGATCCAGGCAGTTGTAAAATTCCCATTTTAGTTTATGAATGTGAAAACAAATGGCTGCATTTATATTTTTGTAATGTTCCTGAATAAAGGTTTCTCTAAAGCTCCCTGCAATAATAGCAAAGGTAATAATGCGTCTTTTCAGAAATATTACATATAAATCTTACAGTAAGGTTGGAAGTACATACATTTATCCATTAGTTTTGTCCTGTTTGAGTAATACCCGTTTTATAGTTTTGATTCAAAATATGTGTTGTGTATCTACCACATATATATAAAGTAATTTTCGTGTGTATTTTGCATACTGCAGGCCATTGTGTTGATAACTTTCGCTTTGAGAGAGTAGTTTTTGTAATCACTATGCATGACTTCCTCATTTGTTATCTAATATCTTCATTAAATATATCTTTTACGTGTACAGGTCCATTGACCCATAGTTTTAAGGCATATAGTATAATACTTCATTAAAAGATACACGTGTATATCATGATTTTTCATACTCTTGCGAAAAGTAAAAGTAATTGCTGTAACAAAAAGACTGTGTAAACACGTATTTTAATTAACATTAAGACTCTCTCCTCAAAATAGCAATTATAAATAAACTGCTAAAAGTCATATAAATGTGGATTAAAGTACTAACTTACTACTACTAACATTAGAAATATACCTATTCGTTATACTTTCATTTACCTCCCAGAAACGCTTTATTTATGGCTATATTTTTCTTTATATGGAAGTCAATAAGAAATAGGCAAGATAAGTTGGTAGGACAACTTCTCAGGCATGAAGGTCTAGTCAGAGACATATTACAGGCAGAAACAGGAGTTAGAAGGGTTAGAGGTAGGCCTAGATCAGATTACTGTTTGCAAATATTTAAAGATGTGTGGGTTGTTCTAGTTTTAAGGAAATGCAAAGATTAGCTCAGGATAGTTAAGAATGAAGGTGCGTGTCCAACCAGTCTTAGGACTGACGGACCTTATGTTGATGATTTTTTTCATAAAAGATAACACTAATGTATGCAGTGTAAAATTAGAGTCAAACTAGCAAGAGTTTAAAGTTGTTTATTGTTTGAAGAACAACAACCGACGTTTCGCCGAAGTTTTTGGACTTCTTCAAGGCTAGTTTTTAAAAGTAAAAAAGTAAAGTAAATGGACTCTTTAATTTATAAAAACTAGTGCTGAAAAAAACCCACAACTTATACGCGAAACGTCGGCTGTTGTTTTTTAAATAATAGAAAACTTTAGCCCCTACTTTAGCTTTAATTTTACACCCCATAAAAAATCAGTGGAAGAATGGATAATAGAACTAATGTATGCAGTTTTAGCAATAATATAATAACAGCCAGACTCGATATGTCTAACCCGAATGGAAATTAGTTCAGAAAACTCTGATTATGATCAGATGCGGATCAGATTTTCCGTAATACGAGCATCTGATCAATTCCGATCAGAAATTGATCATAGTAGATTATCCCATCCCTTAATCCTGTCATCTGACCAATTTCTTATCACAATCTAATGCTACAAATTCTATTATGATTTCGGTACAATCTTTAAATCAAGATTGTATCAGAAGTTCTGAACTGGATCATAATACGGAACTTTATTTTTTACCTGATTTATTCTGTATGCAATATTGTTCGTTAAACGATGAACAAATTTATTGTTAATTATTATTAATTATCTTTGAAACGGATCCGTCATGGATTTTAGAAACGGATCAGTCATGGATCTTAGAAACGACGATTTTTCATCATATCCTGATCAGAAAGCCTGATTTATTTCTGATCAATCTTCAAACAATTTTGATCCGCATCGGATCCAATATACTAACTAATTTCCAGTCGGGAAGTTGTTGCTGTATTCAGCACAACTTTTGCATCCTATATGAAAAATATTNAGCTAAAAACTGAGAACAATATTTATTTAAATCATTGAATCATTTTGAACTTCAGTTATTCTATCAATCATTTCATCTTCGCTTTCAGTTTCTATAAATGTAATTGTAATGCACTTGCACGAATGAGTGAGAATATAAATGCTACACGGTTATGGGCGCCGCCATATTGGCCTTGGCTGCTCTGCCGAGCGGCTTTCAGTTTACAGTTTACATGTGATAGATGCACGAAAAAATTTGAGGCTATGTAATAAAAGTTTCACTTTCAAAAAATAAGTTATGTAAATGCACCGTTATGAAGTTGAAAAATAATCATTCGTTCATAACATTAATAATAAATTTATTGTTTGATAAGCAATATTATGTACATTACAATACAATGGATTAGATAAAAAACTAAATTCTGGATTATGATCCAGTTCAGGACATCGGATACAATCTTCCTTTAAACAACGTAGTGAAAGCGTAATAAGAATCGCAGTATTAGATTCGATCAGATAAAGAACTGATCAGATATGACCGGATCAAGGGTTAGGGCACTGTTCTTGGATCAGAAACTGAACAGGTGACCAGATCAAGGGATGGAATTCTGTACTCTGATCATCAGGAACTGATCTGATGATAATCCCGGTTCTTTGAACTAATTTCCAGTCGGGATTAAATAAATAGTTAGGTATAATACGTATTCATCTTATCAACATCGTGCCTATCATCACGATTTTATATCAAAAATTGATTACCAATAAGTAAAGTTATATTTTTGTGTAGGATGACCTAATTGTGTACGTCGTATTTCACGTTGAGGATTCAATAATAAGACTTTTATTTTTGTGCGGTATTTTATGAGATTCTTTTCCCATTTATCCTGTGTGTAATTAGGACACGAAAATAAAGTTCTAAGGTCTGACTTCCTACAGTTAGCCTCATTTCGTAACAGAGATTAACTGAATTGGTTCAGAAAAAGATTAGCATATGTTCTTAACTCATAATGCAGTAATAGGTAAGTATATATTAATTAAAATGGCCTTCTTAATTGTATGAGTATACGATAAACTTATAAAATAATGAAATTATCTATTGCTTAATATCTTAAATCCTTAAGTTATAATGTACACTAAATTCATGTACTTACATTCTGCAGCAAGGTTAATTAATCTATAAAACTTGCAGTTGACTACATCGGTATCCATAAATTATTAACTTGCAAGATTAAAAAATATTAATCAGTTTTAATTTATGCTAGAGAAATATTTTGGAATATTGACATGGTCGAATTCTAAAAAAAGTGTCCATCACTAATTGAGATACAGCTGTTCTTAAAGAAGTTACAGACGTTTGAGGTAAAAAAAAGGACAGACAGACATTCGACTGATCCAATAAGGGTTCCGTTTTTCATTCGGACGTCTGGAACCCTAACCCGAGAACCAACTTAACATTGTAGTTAAAAATAAAAAAAAAACTGTTCTCCCATACATTCAAACTGTAAATGTAAATTTGTACGCACATTATTGCTTTGCTGAAATATTTACCATGTTATGTTCAGACAATAGACTTCACAATAATTTTCTTGTAACATCATTGTAAAGAACTATTTTCTGTATTTTTTTCAAAATTTTAGGTTCAGTAGTTTCCGAGATAGTGAGGGGGAATGGTCAATGTTTTGACTATTTTCTTAAATAACCTTAAAACTATTCATTATAAAATTCTAATATATATATANTTGACAATGTTAAATGAGACAAGATGTTAAATATACTTAAAAATGTAGGGATGAGTTACAAAGATAGACGAGTGATTCTTAGTTTGTATAAAGGGTCACAGACAGTTATAGGTCCGGGGCTGCAACGTAGAGAAGTAAATATTAGGAAGGAGGTCAGACAGGGATGCACACTGTCACCGCTTCTATTTAATCTATACCTCGAAGACGCGATTAACATCAATAAAGACAGTAGGTACAACTGGAGGAATAGATGTACAGGGGCAAAAGATTAGTATGCTTAGATTTGCAGATGATATAGTAGTATTGGCATCTAGCAAGGAGGAGTTAGAGATGGTTCCAAATAAAATGGATGCGGTACTGACGAAACAGTATGTATGAAAATAAATAAAAGTAAAACAAAAATACTAGTACGCAAGGGTAGAAAAAGTAGGGAAAGAGCGAATATAATGACAGGAAAGAAAAGGTTAGAAGAAGTGATCGATAGGTAGGAAGGAGCAGTCGGGATATAAAGCAGAGGGTAGCGTAAGGTCGAGTTGCCTTGAATAAAGTTCTTCATTTCTATGCTCGTGAACGGTTAATTTAAAAATTCGAAAAAGGACTGCGGCGGAAAGAAAAGGTTCGAAGCGTTCGAAATGTGGTGATACAGGCGAATGATGAGGGTACCGTGGATAGAGATGGTAAGAAATGAAGAAGTATTAGAAAGAATAAGATAACAGAGGACTCTATGGAAGTCAATAAGCAATAGGCGAGATAGGATGGTGGGACATCTTCTCAGGCATGAAGGTCTAGTCAGAGACATATTAGAGGCAGAAACGGAAGTTAGGAGGGGTAGAGGTAGACTTACATTAGATTACTGTTCGCAAATAGTTAAGGATGTGGGATGTTCTAGTTTTAGGGAAATGCGAAGATTAGATCAGGATAGGAAAAAGTGGAGGTGCGTGTCCAACCAGTCTTTGGACTGACGACTTTATGATGATGAAAAAAATTGTGTCACACGGTACTCTCTTAAAAAAAATCAGTGAGTATGCACTGATCATCAGTGACTATTCACTGATTGTTTTAGTGCAAAGTATACCACTGGTAATCAGTGAATAATCACTGAGTGAAACAGTGGCATTTCGATCCACTGGTTTATCAGTGAAATTTCTATCCACTGGTGTATCAGTGAGAATTCGATTCACTGGTATATCAGTGCAATTTCAGTGCGCTAAGATTATTTTATATTACAAATACGCTGAATAGTTTAATAAGCATAAAATAACTCAATAATATTAGAAAAATCACATTTATTATGTTATTGAATAATTTTATTTATGTTATTTAAAAAAAATACAATAAGTAGATGGAGTTAAAATTATTAATTATGATATGGATAAATAGATGAATAATTAAACCGCACAATGCTAGGTTAGATACATTAATAAAGTGTACGACGCTTTACGAAAAACACTTCACTGTTTATCAGCCAAAAAGCCTTAAACCCATTGATTTCTCAGAGACTTCTGAGGTCACTGTAGAAATCAGTGAAAGTCTCACTGATCCTATTTAAGAGAGTATAGTTTGCAAAACTTTTCTTTTAATTTTCTTTTGGCCCCCCGAAAAATGACCCCCATGTTCAAAATTAATTTATTCACGTTATGCGTCCTTGTTTGGGTCACAGAAATTCACAGGTGTACTTAATCGGTCCAGTAGATTAGGAGCAAATCGACTGTGACAAACTGACAAACAGATACACGAGTGTTCGTATTAGTGTTCCGTTTTTCATTCTGACGTACGAGACCCTAAAAACTAAACTTTTAAAAAATTTATCTCACGAACAGTTCTGAAAATTATGTTCAATGAGTATTAGAAATTATGCAATGAAACAATTTCAAAAAAATCCAACATCCAAAACTCAAGGATACGGGATAGTCCTACGTATATGTACGTACATATGTAATGTGACAAAAAAACAAAGAATGTAAATTAGTACTGTTACCACACTGTCATATACATATACGTAAATATAGTGAGCGGAACGATAAAATTGGCTTGTTAACTTGGATTAAATCGATATGAATTTTAATCAGGTTCTAATTTAACGGTATGTATGAATGCAATTATAATTGTCGGGGACAATAAACTATTACAGTATAAAAAGCCAACAAATCCATACCGCATTGAATTTTAGTTACCTATACTCATGTTTGGTAGCCGTTGACACTATCTATGTTCATGCTATGTACGTTATGCTAAAGTGGTAGAGCAATTAACGTAAACAGCCTTTGACAGCTTATAAAGCGTGACGTAATGGAGCGAAAGGAATTTACTGTCCTAATAATATAATATAGTAAATGCTCGTTAACGAGAAATTAAAACAGTCTTTTAATTATTTATAATAATCGCGTCAGTTTTAGGTTAAAATGTTACTGCATTAATAATTAATAATTAATTAATAATTATAACTTATAACAGTATTAACCAAGGGCGGTTTCTTCTGTTACATTCACAAAAACAGTTTATAAATTACATGTCAATCAAATACCAAAGTTTATATGTACACATACACAGGGTGTTCATTAAATAACCGTTCACATTTTAAGAATCAATTGTTTACTTCAATGGGAAGAAAAATTTTCCTAAAGGTGATAAGTTTTATAGTTCTTTTTGCATTTTGTGTTTTCTTTATATTATTAGGCGTATTTTGTATATGTTGATATTTCATGTTGACACACTTAATCAATATCCACACGCCGCTATTGATGACCTTTACTAATGAACCATTTTAATCACCTTTTACCTTTCAAAAAAAATCAATCAAATAAAGAAAGTGACAAACGTTTGCGTTAATTATGTTAAATTACTTTTCATTTATTACTTAGTAATCATCTAGATAAGCTTACAACCCTCCAGTGACCTTGACTTTAAAATATGTCTTTCTTAGGGTCATTCTGAACAAAAGGTATATTCCAAAAATAATCCCTACTATGATTTTAAAGGCTGTGTACGCTCTGTGAGAAAAGCTTCGCAATGACGATTTATGACAGTGCCTTGTCATTAGTTTGAACAGTATGGTCAAGAACATATATGAGTAGAAACTACATGGTGAAATTCATTTATACTTTACTGATGATTCGCTTCGGATTCAGTCCAGGGCTGTCGTTGATAATGTTTCCAGTGATAGGAAGCTGCTGGTATTAAATTTTTTTACATATCGGAGAAAGTTCATTTTTAACTAAATGTTCATGAGTTAGATTAGAGTATTAGAGACTCATTCGGAGTCTTTGCATAATTACCTCTTCTTTACATTTGATATTTGAATTTGGACATCTTTTCTCATCTGCTGTAGTTCTTTGAAGAGAATTTCCAGCCAGTTGCTCTTCCATGTCTCAGTGGCATGTTTCATGATTTTTCATCTAGCCTCTAGTTTGGTTAGAGGATATATGCAATGGGTAGCGTCTTTTTTTGCAAGTTCGTCTGCTTTGACAAGGATGGCAGAGTGAGATGATATCTAAGCTAGGATATTTCTATTCTATCTTCATCACTCATCAGCTTCTATTAGTTGGTGGGTGAGGTTTCTTATCATTTGATTAGTTTATAAAAGGCTCTGCAGGTTTTTAAATACGTTCAGTGAGTCAGTCAGAATTACAGAGGATTCTATAATTTGTGAGTTTATTAATTCTATGGCTTTCTAGATGGCATAGACTTCACTTGTTAATATAGAGCACATTATTGGTGATTTATAGTAATTTTGTTTTTCTTCTAGTATCTCAGCACATCCTGCACCATCCTCAGTCTTGGAGCCATCAGTAAAGATCTTTTTTGTTTGTTTCTACTGAATACAAAATTCGATGAGTGGATTCTTCGCTATTGATACTGCAATTTGGTATATATAGTATATGTCCATAGTTCTTTCCCTCATTTGTATTGGAGTAAGATTTATTAATTTCCCGAAACTTTTTTATTCTAGTGTGTAAGGGGTTAGTTATCCTTTTGCTGGTGATATATTTATTTGTATTTGGGTTTACTGGTGAACTTGTATATGAGGGACTGTTGGGTTCTAGGGATATGTACAGGCTGCGTAGTTTAGACCCTGCTCAATCCTTATGAATTGCAATGGAGTTTCATCGGCTTCTGTTAATACATATACTATTTATTGGACTTGAGCGAAAAGCTTATACCTATTGCAAGTCACTGCTATCAATTGAATAACGTCAAGTGGTTTTAGGATGTTGACAATTGCAAAATCGTACATTACTGTTCCATAGTCTATTTTTTTCTTGAATCAAAGCTTTGTATGTTTTTATTAAGTCTCTATCGATCCCCCAAGTTATAGAAGAGATGTATTTGATTATGTTAAGTGTTTGTTTGTGTTCATTATCATTTTAACGTTTTGATATGAGGTATCCATCATGTAAGTTTGTTGTCAAAATCTGGTCTTAGAATTCTGAGTTGTTTTATGACTTCCAAGGGCTTCTTGTGTAACTAGAGAGTTGTGAGAGCGATACCTTTTAGAGTTTTGGTAAAAATACTTTGAAAAGATTTTGTTTCAGGTTAGATTATAATATATGTTTTCGTAGTTTATTATATGAATTGTAAAATGAGTGTAGCGAAAATTGTGTGATTACCTCAATCGTTTTTATTGTTTTGCAAAAGTCATCAGAGGGTTGTGAGCCAACATAGGTAATAACCCATTACTTTCTAATGAAGTTAAATTTCTACTTTTTCGTAACCTTCATAACTACATTCATTTAGAGGTGGCTTATTGTCACTTATGTGGCTTGTTAACTGGTGTTGATCTACTTAAAATACATCAAGCTTCAAAGTAAAGCGTGGAGCTGATTACTTTGTTCTCTACATTTTGTCTGACATACATTTCTATTTTCCCATATACACTTTGCTTGTCGAGCTAGTGCGAGTCTCCGAGCCTTTGAGTATCTAACAACACACAAAAAGAAAACCAAATGATGAAAGATAATTTTTTGTTGTCATTAGCGACATCATTCTACCGTTTGTTTTAGAGAAGGAAAGTAATTGGCTTTTTAGGTTTTCCTTTTGCTTCATTAAATAGGGAAATTAGTTTTCGATACACATATTAGGTTATATTTTCAAGGAAATATTAAAAACGTAAATAGGAAAACCCATTCATCAATCACTTTGAAATGTTTGAAAATGTTTTTTTCTAAAAATATGTTTTACAAGGTATACTTTGATCGGAATTCGTAAAAGCTACATGTATGGGGAAGTAGTTTTGTCAATTAAATTATTACAATATATATGTTTATACAGAGTGTTTCTGAAATAGTGGCAACTTTTGGAGAGAAAGAAATTAATTCACACCATAAGCAACCACTGCAATGGTGACAAATTTAAAACAGTATTTTCTGCGAATGTGTTGAAGTTCTTGCACGACAATTTTGCTTTGGAGTTAATTTTTAAGGTTGGATCTTTGATTTTGGTCTCTTTAATGGTCATGTGTTTTTATTTTGCTTTTTTGACATAACTAAGATCAAGGATTCCAAGGTCAAAGCCGGTTTTGGTCATCACGTCATCACCAATTACAAAATTCCATAATATCGATACGCAATTCTATAAATTTTGACGTAGTCTAATTTGTTTTTCGCTTATTTAAAACGCAATCTTATAATAATTTCACTTTATATTAACTCAGTTCATCTTCAAAATGAAGATTTCTGAAGATTTATCGTCAAGCTTAAAGGTTTAGCTGAAAAATGCGTACATTTTGAAACAGTATAAAAATAAATAAAATAGGTACCTAATACTTTGACAATAATTAATATAACCTTCTATGATTCTTAAGGTTAAGAAGAAAATCAATTATTCAGACAGTAACAAAAACATTTTGAAGGTACCTGCTACATTACTGGTCGATTTTAGAATGCCAATACATGGGCGCTAACATAATTTGGATAAACAAGAAACAAAACAAGTTCTTCGAGGTCAGAAAGAATTTTTTTCGCAGCTAGCTTTACCAATCCTAAGGTGTTTCACTTTTTAAAGTATCAACATAATGATAAACATGCACACGTGCATACCTATGTGTGTTAAAACTACCACAATCAAGCAATTCCTGTTGGGAGGCTTGCTCACCTTGCCTCCGGTAAATTTATTTGTTTGCCTTCGCGACGTTTTACGATTGCGCATTTTTTTATTTCGAGTTCTTTGCAAATTTTACCTGTTTGGGTTTAGGTTACAGTACGTATGAAAATAACGATGAGCAATAATTTACTCAATCTTCGGATGAGCTGCTAACAACACACAGGGAAAAATTAATCACTAGAAACGAGATACCAGCGAACACGAGACAGATAATTGCTGCAGGTATTTATACCTAGTTGCATTTTTCTTAACAGGTAAAAATGTGTTTCTTTTGAAGGTCCTTTCAAACAGAATACACTATGCTCACCTTATTACTCCATCTTATTTCTTAACTTAAGACAATAGAGTCAACAACATATGAAACTATTTTTACAAATGATTTTTGAATTAACTTTTTCTTTTATTTCAGATTTCTAATGTTTATTAATAATTTTTGACAAAAAAAACGCGTGTTGTGTGATTTTATTTATTATTTAACTATACAAATTATTTAAGTGAATATACAAGCATATCTGTACACAAACATATGAACCTAAATGAACTGCCTCTTAATTCGAATTGTTACAATATTCAAAAATTTTATTTTAATTGAAGAGAACGGTTTATTTAATGTTGTTGTTGCATCCTTTTAATAATAACAGGTACAAGTATATAAGAGTGACGTGATTTAGAAAACGATTATTATTATTTTTTATTGATAGTGAAATATAGCAGTTGATAAGATAATATAATAGAACATTATCTCCTTATTAATCGCATTAATTAACTAGTGCCAATGATAAGGATTATTTTTGTGCATTTAATGTGTCATACTGACAGAATTAACGCCCTTCATAATCAAGTGTATTCTGAAAAAGCATAGATAGATTTCTTTTTGTGTTGAAAATGTATTCGTAAAATTGGACAGTTTCATCGCATTGTAATTATTGTAAGTACCTAATTAAAGGGATTGTAAACCGTTTTTGTTTCTATGGAATGTTTTATTAGAGAAATCAGTAGGTCTAACTTCCTTTTTAGTTTGTAATTGTTAGAATTTAATATCAGTTGTATTACTTGAGATATTTCCAATTTTTATGAGTTTTTCTTTTAGTTTTTTCTTTTAAAATTGTTTAATTTCCTTTCTTTGAAGTAAGGTTCTGAATGCTTAAAGTGTTTGTTCGAGTCCTATTCATCAATTCGTTTCACTCAAAATTCAGTTTCTTTTTAACGTCTGCTTTTTTGAAATAATAGTTTCTTTAAGAATCAAAATCTTTTGTTTCGATTTCGAGAAGGGTTTCTTTTTGCCTATGCGTAAAATAGTGTTATGGATGGCACTGTTATAAATCATGAAGTAAAAAGGGTTAACAATATTAGCTGTGGCTGATGCATCCTCAGGGAGGTCGCAATTTCTATCTACTGATATTCAAACCAAATTTTTATTACATTATAGCAAATTAGGCTTATGGTTGGAAAAGTTTGGAATATACCTGATTTTTGCATGTAAATTAGTAAAAAACGTCATTAATAATTAATCACAAGCGTGAGGAGCTTTGCCTGTAAACAATTTAAGGCCATTTTTACGGTGTTTTTTTTTTTCGTTTTTCTTCTTTCTAATAACTACATCGAAAAAAAGTTAAACGTTGTTTAGAATCACTTTTTCGACAAAAATAAAAGGGTCTGACTTTTTAAAGTGATAAATTTTCTTCAATAAATGAAGATTTATCGAGAAACAGCGACTTCTTTCGTGTCCACTTTTAAGATATAAATCCGACTATTATTGCACTGAAATTTTGGGAAAATTATTTGATGTGGGGAGACATGAAAATTGAAATAAATAGTTATTTAAATTTAAATAAAATTGACTTCAATTTGATCTTTCCGTAAGTGAATTTAATTTGTTTTTTATTTATATAAGTCTATCTAATTCATTTTAATGTATATTTATTATGAATAATTCACTACGTAATAATAATAATAATTATACTCTACGAATTTTATTCTAAAAGGTGTTATTATTGCAGAATATATAATTTACTTTTTCATCGAACTTTCACTACGTTGATGAGGGCCTTTTAAATTTGTTTTCTATCGTTTGCAAAATGATAAATAAAGTTTGTTGATCGTTTGCCGGAACAGAAAAATTGCTTTGCGTGTACGTGAGGGTCATTCATCCAAAAAAAATGAGCTAGTTGTGAAAGGAACCGTCTGTTTGGATATTCACTTAATGATGTACCTTCCGTTCAATTTCAAATGGATAATATCAATATTATCTATCTTGCGCTTGCCCTAACAAAACATGTCTGTTTCGGTTGACATACCAGCACTTTCCTTCAATTTAGTTTATTTGACGGTGTAAATATAATTATTGCTAGGTCTGAATCTAGATACTTTCGTAGCACCAAAAAATCGTGCAATTTTATGAAGAGAGTAGTAGAGAGAGTAATCATTAGTTTGATTTGATTACTCTCATTTAATTTGTCATTCTCTGTATCAGATGAAACCAAAACGCAGAGAGTGTATGTAATCACTACATAGTATAAAACAAAGTCGCTTTCCCGCTATCTGTCCCTATGTATGCTTAAATCTTTAAAACTGCGCAACGAATTTTGATGCGGTTTTTTTTAAAAGATAGAGTGATTCAAGAAGAAGGTTTATATGTATAATACATGCATAATGTAGTAAGGCAACACTGATAATTTTAGAGATTTCTAATGTGATGTCGTAAATAAACACATTTTTTTGCGCTTACATTGCAAACGTTGGCTGAACCCTACGAGATAGATCAAAATAATGTACTACAGTATTGTACATCTTAAAAAGGTCTACAAAAAAGTCCGCGATGGTATATGTCTATCTCTTAGGGATAACCCACAATAACTATTTTTTATCCTTTACTTTTTATGAGAAATAATGGCTTAATTACGAAGTGATTGTAAGCAACACAGCATTAATTCTTATCCAATTAAGTACCTTAATTACATTGTGCCCTTTACAGCATATAATTTAAATTAATATTTTCGAAGATATTACAAATTTAAACTGCAGGGACATAGCGGTTGTAGCGGTACCGCCCGGTTTGTATTGTCTAATGACCAAAAAACTGTGAATGTAATAATAATAATCTAAACAAAACAAAAATACCTTTAGTATCAGCATTCCACCCCTGCGAAGCTGGGGCGGGTCGCTAGTGATATATATGTTTTTGTGATATTCAGTTTTACTACACCTAAATACGATGAATGGTAGCATAACTACGGCCTACGATGGTCGAAGATAATCTTGAGCTGATAAACGTTAGTCTGTTTCCAGCTTCTGCGAGTTACTTTGTGTTCAGAATAGCGGGTGCAAATTAATTAGTTGAAAGTAATTGAAAGTAAATTAAATCATATTATTTTTGTTAAAGTATATATCACAGCAATATAAATATGTTTATTATTCGCACACATTTATAATTTTACTAATTGTAAAAGTAATTGTAACAGGAAATTCGCAGTATTAGTTATTTCGTAAACGGAGCTAGTTTGTACGTAACCGATTTAAATTCGGGGATTCGAATCCCAACGTTCCCGCTATTATTTTCTTTCCGAATGGTGTTGCAGTCTTTCATTTACGCATCTTGCTCGATTATCCAGTGCTCATCCTATTCTGTTCAAGTAATACGTCCTAGTATTATTTCTTAACACCGCACTGTCACTATGTATTGCAGCCTTGAAAAAGCCTCAAATTAGAGGCGAACCGTTGGTGCGGGTTTTACTATAATAAACCTTTTTTTGTCTATCTTTTTTGCCCCTGATTATTTTATTATACAATTAAGGGTAAGAAATAGAACACAACACCATAATAATGACAGTTTTAGCTAATACATAATAATTGATGAAAGTAATACACAAAGTTCCATGAAAAATATATTGTACTCACAACAGGTAATTAACTACTGTGTGGTGAAACACATTATTAGCTACCACTCTAAAAAGTTTTTCATGATAAGTAACCTAAATTGCTACTTACCGCCAGACTGACTATCACAAGCGAAAACCTTTTCTTAAGAAGCAAATAGTCTTAATTGGAATTACATTATTAATGTGAAAATTCATTTTCAATTTCATGTCCACTACAAACTATCTCAGGTTAATGAGGAAAAGTTTTTTGTTGCTGTTGTCATACCCCCGCCGCGAATCGAACCCGCGATCTTTGACTTTACGCACCAATGCTCTGACCACTATAAGCTACGAGAAAGAGCAACTACGACAAACCGTTCCTACTAGGTCACAGATTCGTCGATTTATTTACTAATGTAATTTTTTATATCCACTACATCGCTTCGAAAAGCCAAAGGGTTCGATTCCCGGCGGGGGTGTGACAACTGCAACAAAAATTTTTCCCTCATTAATTTAAGGTAGTTTGTAGATGTAAAATTGAAAATGAATTTTCACATTAATATTTCATATTAAGTGTTTATCATTATAAAAATGTTATTAAGACAATTTCAGATAATAACTACCTGAACAAAATTTTAAATGTTTTTTTTATATGTATGTATAAGTAGTTAATAAACTCCAACGGAGGTAATTAATCGATAAGATATTTATCTTTTGGAACATTTTGAACATTGTCATTTATTTTATCAATTTTGTGTTAGTAGAAGTTTATGTTACCCTAGAGGGTTTGATAGCTTGTCAAAAGTTAAAAAAAATTGAATTTGTTACGTGATACATTCGGTGTACCTACTATGAAGGACAATTTTAATCAACAAATAAATCCTAAAGGTTTGCTATTTTCAAAATATACTCTATATTTATCTAATCAGTTTTAATACTTTTTTTCTAACTACATCAAATAATTTAAATACATATTGACGAATTCTTCGTAAATGTTAAGAAAAATATGCAGAACAATTCATTTTGAGTTTCGTATGGCTCTCATGTTTAATTCGAAGGCGCTGGACGGTTCGGCTAAGGCGCCGCCAGAGCGAGTGAGAAAGCAATATATACATTACGTATCAAGTCAAAACTTAGGTATAATATTGGTCATTTTGTTGTCTTTGTTGCTAGCATGTTGCCTGAGCTGATCCGCGTGGTCTCTGTAACTTGCTAGACCCAACGTTAGACCTTTTCCGGGGGGGGGGGGGTCCACGGGTGCCCGGGCACCCATTCGATTGGGTTGGGCACAGGGCCGTAGCGATGAGCTCGGGGCCCCGGTGCGGTATTCCGCAAGGGGCCCTTCTTAAAATTGATGATCAGAAAAATGTCATTAAAAAAAATGTTTTAATTTCACGAATAGATGATTCCCCGTGCAGCACTGACAGCTAACCTCTCACGTGATGCCAACGTCGCGGTGTCGGCATGGGCGGCAGTTGATTTTGCTGCTATCAAATCGAGAAAAAAAACGTTTTAGAAATAAGAGCAGGCACTTGATGTTTGTGCAATGAATTCTATAGTGATGTTTCGAGTGATATAGATTTATGGTCAGCAATTAGTAATTTTTTATGGTAGCAATGATAATTATATCAACGGATTTAAGGAAACCATGAATGTAGAAGTATTCGCGATTTCGAGATGTATGCATTCCATGTAACTACGTACCTGATCAAATATATGGAGTATTGTGACAAAAATTGATATAGAAAAAAGTAAAATAAAAAATTATGATGTTCATTTCGTAGTTTGACTCAGCTCATCTCTAACAGCATAGTTTTTTTAGAAGTCATTTTTTGAAAACAGAAAACTGCTAAGGGGCCCCTCGACTGCGGGGGCCCCGGTGCGCCGCACCGCTTGAACCGACCTCGCTACGGCCCTGGTTGGGCACCCAGTTAATTCCAGTCAATTCAGATAATAAATCAACTTGAAAGTTCGGTTCAAATAGTTCAAGCTAGTAAATGAGCAGCCGAACTCGATCTTTTCAATACAATACATTTGTGACATTTTTTTAGTCATTTATAGTATTATGATGGGAGTCAAACTGTAACGTTGTTGCGCCCCTGGCTGCTTTAGATAGTTGAATTTTTGCGCAAAGGTCTCCTTTATGATGTATACAAAGAATAAGGAAGAAAATCTTATACCCCGAGGGGGGTGAAAAATATATACAATATAATTAATCAAACGCCTATTTCGCCATTTTAAAAACTTCAAACTCTGAAGGGGAAAAAGGGTTATGCTCAGTTACGATTAGTTTAGTAATACCGATGAAACTCCAGTTTAAATTTGATTTTCCCTCTTACAGTGACCTAAATTGTGTGCTGCATTATCCTGCATCAATAGAAGTTCATATTCTACGTATTTTGTACTACCTGCCTACTGTGCATGCGTACGCCAAAATTTCGGTACACGTACTAGCAGGGTATCCTTTTGTTCCCCAAAATTACGATTAATAATATTATTACGAACATGAATTTCGCGTAACATTTTCCGCTAGCTTTTAATTACTTCCATGCTTTTAATGTGTCGGCCGATCAACACGAGAGCAAATCGTTTTTCTAATTTAAACGCCCATAATAGACGAGAAACATGCAACTGAAAGTGGAATTTATTAACTTGCTTCAAAGACCGTGTCTGCTCCATGCGGCTTACTTAAATAGTAATGCAGCGCAATAAGAACAAAGTACTTTAAACGGACAAATAATTTACTGAATTACTCTAGTAACGATGTACCGACTTTTTACAGAAAATCAATAAAAAATTCCAAGGAAACACGTCAGGAAATTATAATTAACATAAAAAATATAACCGAATTACAGAAACAAGAACCTGCGATAAATAATTTAATTCATAAGGAAAACGGAATATTCACAAATATGTACAAACAAACTATCGCGAAATTAAATAACGAAATAAACTAAACTAATTTAACGATGGACAAATATATACAATGAAAATACTACTTAAAAAAACTTACAAAGACTGATTGGTTTAAATACTTAACGAATGACTTAATTCTGTTGATTAAATTTTCTTACATCGACAAATCGTGTTTATATAAATGTACTAGTAAATAGTTGAAAGTTTAAAACATTAGGTATTTACTGCAAAAAAATGTCTTTATAACATAATAGGAACGCAGATACTAGTGACTAAAGTCGCTACCTTAATTTGGGAAAGCCAGAAGGGGGTCGCCAATTCACAAAATTACAACTAATGTTGTTAACCTAAGAATAGCGATTTATCTTTGAGAAACCACTCAACCTGTTTAAAAGAAAACACTATACAAATATTACCTACATGACACAGTAAAAACCTATTTTTAGTTAAAACTAGTTCGTCCTGAACCCCTTTACTGTCACCGGTTCATTTAGAATTTAAATTAATGTGGTGATTCAGGTTCATTCACTACGGTCACCATGGGTGAAGAATTGAGATGCAATCAATCAACACATTAGGGCCAAAACCATCTCTACCAGGAGATGAGTAACACCATCTAAAACCTTCTGATACGGACAGTATCTACTTAATCCCTATCAGGCTTAGCAGACCCGAGCGGATATACACCAGTCATCCGTGAGATGTATTTCGTCTCCACCAGCATGCCATATCTCTACTACTATGATTCCAATCTCAGACGGTAGGGTAGGTAGGAAGTTTTCCCACCTGGCGCCCCTGGGCCTTTCTTTCCGCCAGTCTCCATCACTGGTCGGATGTTCGAAGAACAATCCCCCCCTCTTTGTCAAACTACTTCTAGTCCTGCACGGAAGTCGTTCATCTCTATTAGTTAATAGTGTCTTAAAGATTATTTAACCTTTACAGCTGCATTGCTACTAGACCTATTACGATTTTTGTCTAATAGTGTTACTGTTTCTTCTAGACTAAGAGCATTACCTAGTTTTAGCTTTTGCTAACGTTGATTCTTCTGGTTCAGATGAGCCTTAAGTGAGGTTTGTGAAATCGGTGACGAAACAGCATATTGCAAATTCTTAACATGATTAAAAAGTAGCAATGGCACTCTGCGTCTTCATATTTATTGGTAAATATTAACTAATACTGTTAACTGAATTTGATGGTTAATTTAGAACAGCACTCACAATATAGGTCAGTACAATCACAAGAAAACTATGACTTATACATACCATACATACATACCACTTAACCAACATAGAGGGGAAATTTTCTTGAAGCATATTTAATAATAGTGAACTATTTAGGTTTATTTAATCGTTTGATAATAATCTTAACCTATAATTTCTCATTTTCTTAACTTTTTGAGGTGTTAGAATATTCAGTTTCAAATTCTCATCTGAATTTCATATTTTATGATGACTTTCCATTTGCAAAAGATTGAAGTAATTTGAATTTTGTTTTTTAATCAGAACTTGGTTTCGGTTATTCTACTTTTAAAGGATCATCCGGTCTGGCCAATAGCACATATATACGCCACAAAAATCACAAATTAGTTTATGAATGTGATATTTTTTTAGAATTTTCAAGATGTTTATTCCGTATAAATGTTTGTAACTATTTTTAAAACTTCCGTAAACCTTTGTTTCGCCACTTTGTGGCTTCTTCAACAATTATAGTGTAGTTTCATCAAGTAAAAGTAGAATCAATCAGTTATAGATTTATTGTTTTATTGAGTATCTACACTTACTCACATTTGCGAGACGAGGAAAGTCCCGGAGGATTATAAACGGAACGTGGTAGTAACCATACTTAAAAAAGAGAGGCGCGGATAGGTGCGAGACATTTAGAACAATTAGCTTAACCTTCCATGCGTCAAAAACCTTAACTAGAACTGTACAGAGGTTGATGGGAAAAAAGGGCGGAAAAACTATTAGGGAAAGATCAATTTGGGTTTAGGAAAAATATAGGAACGCGGGAGGACATTCTGTAGTTTTACGGGCAATAAAGAAAATGATACAAAAAGGAAGAACTCCTATACTCGCGAACGATTAATTTAGAAATTCGAGAAAGATTGTTAATGGTGTATGTTTGGAGCGCGACACTGTACGGATGAGAAACATGGACGGTGGAAAAAGTTAGAAGCATTTGAAATGTGATGTTACAGGCAAATGATGAGGATACCATGGATAGAGAAGGTTAGAAATGAAGAGGTATTAGAAAGAATAGGAAGACAGAGGACTCTGTGGAATTCAATAAAAAATAGCCGTGATAGGTTGGTAGGACTCCTTCACAGGCATGAAGGTCTAGTTAAAGACATATTAGAGGCAGAAACAGGAGTTAAGAGGAGTAGAGGTAGACATAGATTAGATTAACGTTAACAAATAGGTAATAATGCGAGATGTTCTAGTTTTAGGGAAATGCGAAGATTAGGTCAGGATAAGAAAGAGTGGAGGTGCGCGTCCAACCAGTCTTAGGACTTACGACTTTTTAATGATGACACTTACTTTATTGGTTCTCTACACTAATGAGTAAGCTAAGTATTCCTAAAATAGGTTTAATCACATACAGTAACCATTCAGTCTAGCAGCTTTTAGTTAAATTCAAATTTTAAATACAACAGTTATACATATTTAACCAATTATATAGTAAGTGCTATTAGACCGTGTTAAAGGCTTGCGTTGTAATTGCTTTGCAATAATTTGATTGATTTTACTAGCAACGGAGTATCTTACACTAGAGAATTCATTAGCACGAGGGAATTGTGAACTGCTTCTCTGTTGAAAATAAGTTTATTTCAACCCTAGTTATATTTCGACTGACATCTGTACTTCTAACGTTTGTAATTAATCAAAGACTGAAAGGTATTACCTACTCGTTACTTTTTATGAGTGAAGGATTCACTGCTGTTATTTTGCCGATAGTTTGAATTCGTAGAAAACAGTTTTAGAGCTTTAATGTTTGTCTAGCAGACAGACTTTATATTAATACAGACTGAGCTTTCTTTACCAAGAAATTACTTCACTCGCTAGTTTATAAATTTCAAAGGAATAGTTGCTGATAGCTTTTTACTTTCTTTAGTTTGACTAGCCAGGTAATTACATACGTAAACGTCATTCAATTGCATGATTTCATATTTGTGTTATGAAAAGTATTACTCACATTATGCCAAAAACAATGCTAGGAAAACTTGTATAATAGCTTTTCAATAGTAGATGTTTATGTGTTGTATTGAGAGTATTTAGTATCATCTACAGCAATAATTATTATTGGTGATGATTAAATACAACATTAAAATTAAAAATGAGATAAATTTGTAAGGTCATATCAAATTGCAGGTATAGTTACTATAAGATGTCATGAACCTTCATATTCGTGAATGGCGAATTTTATTGCATTTAACATATTATACCTTGCAAGAGCGTCGACTCGGTGGTTAAAGATTTGCCTCATTATAAAACCAGAAATGAAGTTCTAGATAAACTGTTGGCAGCGACTGCCAACGTTTTAAGTGATTTATACCGTGGCGAAAAAAACTCGTGTCGTTTTTTGTGTACATATTTTGTATATATTTTTTCTAAATTTATTTCTTTTATAATGTTTTATATTTCTTCAATGTATAGTTCGACTTCTGATCTTTTGCATGCCTTTGTTTCCTTTCTATTTCTATTCTATTGTCCCTAATCACCTTTACCTAGAAATCTAACTGCAACCGTTCTGCATGCACCTCTTACTAATAGCTGGCTTTTCCCTTAATTACCTTACCTATAATTCTATACTGTTCAACCTCTTCAATTCTTCGTATTTCCGTAAGCTTGTGTCTTCAACCCCTATTACCAGTCTTTGTCTATCTTGAGTATTCTATCTCTAATCAAAAACGTGCCGAGTTTCTGTGAACCTTTGTCTGTTACCACAAAAAAATCACATACTTATCTCGCAGCGTTAAATCACAATGTTCGGAAAAGTTCACACTAGGCACGGGCGGTCTATTGCGGTCAATCCCCATAATAAATGACACCAAATCTTTTTCTGTTTACTGATTGCATCCGCAAATAATGAAATTTTTAGCCGCGAATACAAGAATCGGGTTGCAATTTTTTCACCCGCGAATAAGGAAACCGTGAATAAGGAACATTTACTGTACATGTAGAAAATGCGATCTATGTTACTCCTCAATTTTGTAGCTTACCTATTATATCTTTTTGGTAAATGTCTTCGGGGGTGGGGGTGGGTGGGATCGAAAGAGGTGGTCTCCCCTACCACTGTACCATAAAAAGTTCGTTGCGGTCTCACCCCCATAAAAAGTTATAGGAGTTCAAAGTTAATAAATATGCCAATTTTTATACATTTCTAGGCATGTAAATATTTATATAGTCATTCTTAAACAATATTCAAAGGTAAAACTAATGGAAAAATACATAAAAATATTGAGAAAGTTATATAAAACATTATTTAAATATCTTTATCAATAGGTTAGGTAAGGTTAGGTTAGGTTATCGGGTTCTGTTCAAGTGACCATCCTCTTTCGATCCCCCCTACTCTAATTCGATCCTCCCTACCCCCACCCCATCTAACCCCCATAACTTTTTTTGGGGGTGAGACCGCCACGAACTTTTTATGGTACAGTAGTGGGGGAGACCTCCTCTTCCGAACCCACCCACCCTCTGGGGGTGGGGGCCATCATCTAGACATTTACCTATCTTTTTAAGTGTAGTCAAGTAGAGAGAACGTATATCAAAATTAATTTTGTAAACTGCATAACTTACCTTTCCGCTGATTTATCTGCCATAATTTCCGGCATCATGAAGGAAACACGTGCCGTATGTCGTTGAACAATAACTGGTAGTATTTCCATAATGCTGATACACTACAAGTCAATCTTAAGATTTGAGAAGTCTCTAAAGTAGCAACATTTCTGACGTAAGTAACGATTGTATTAGACCAAGTTATTAATTTGTTTATCTCTTATGTGTATCTTTCAGTAATGCTAACATAACCCATACATTAGTAGGTTTCATAATTTCGAACAGGTGCTTGCAATGGCGTTTCGTAATACCTAGTCGTTCGTATCTATAATAATTCATAAAATTACACGAGTATTGTAAACAAATGCCTCTTGACAGCATATACGTATGTAATTTCACCCGACAAAACGACATTGAGATTCCTCGCGATTACAACAGCTAAAGAAAGAATTAAAGAAATTCTAATTATCTGCGGATTAATAAGTGAGCACGATCGGGCAAATAACTTTAGCAATAAATTAGTAATACAGATAATAAAAAAGCCGTGTATAAGATACCTATCGAAGGTTACACGTGATTGTCTTGATGCTGTCTCCGGTGCGTCCACGTGGGGGAACGTCACACGTTTGTGTTATAGTGTAAGTAATTAGGTACCATGTATGTATAAGCATGTATTTGTGAGATAACGGTGCACCAGTTGGTACTTGCATATTTTAATACGTATGTATATACCTATGCCAATCTTGTTATAGGTCACACCTATGCCGACCAGAGGCTGGTTGCTTTCCACCACTTCCTCAAGGGTACAATAACAATGAATGCAGATATTGTTTTTTGTCATAAGTTGTCATAAAACAGATACAGGGTGTGACGCTTTTACTCACGTCTATATGAAACTGCGGAAGTTAATACTAATAATAATATGGGTACCGACTAATATTCGAAAGGCGCATAATATTTAACATCAAGTATGAATATAACAGAAAACTTAAATAAAAATCGCTAATTTTGTCAAAAATGAAACTTATTTCTAAACTTGAATGCTTGAAATGTGATTTCTGTTAGTTAGGACAAATAAGATGTTTTAGGATTCATTACAGTGAACAATATTGATCATTGAAAGTAATACGGCCCAAATTGTATTTACTGTGAAATAACAGTAAATTTTAATAAGGCTTCTAGGATAGTTAAAATTTAAATAATCTTCCTTTTAAGAAGCAGCATTAAACGCGTAACCTTGTGGAGTCTCAACTTTCCATATTAAGTAAACTCATTATCATCGTAAGGTCTTTTCCACTCTTTCTTATCCTAAGCCAATCTACGCATTTCCCTAAAACTAGAATAACCCACATCCCTAACCATTTGCGGACAGTAATCTAATCTAGGTCTACCTGTGCTATTTTGAACTCCTGTTTCTGCTTTTAATGTGTCTCTGACTAGACCTGAGAAGGTGTCCTACTAACTTATCTCGCTTATTTATTATTGTCATCATAGAGTCCTCCGTTCTCCTATTCTTTCTAATACCTTTTCATTTCTAACCTTCTCTATCCACGGTATCCTCATCATTCGCCTGTAACACCACATTTCGAACGCTTCTTATCTTTTCTTTACCGGCGTGTCCACCGTCCACGTTTCTCACCCGTACAGCGCCACGCTCCAAGCACCTTTAATAATCTTTTTCAAATTTCTAAATTAACTTTCTTTTTATCTGCTTAATATCCATACTACTCCTTCCGTCCTGACTTATCTGAGTTCCTAGATACCTAAAATCAGCCACTTCTTCTAATTTTTTTCTCCTATCTTTATATTCGCTCTGTCTGTGTGGACTATTGAGATGTTAATAGAATAAAGATTCGGACAATAGGGTCGCGGTCTAAGTGAACTATTCACTTATATGGATTCCGTGAAAGCCTTTGTTCTTATATTATTTAGATGTTATTTTTTGAATGTACTTTCGTTAATTTTGATTTCTATATTTTTTTTCAAACGATTTAATTTTTGTATGTCGTCGTATTTACTGATAGAAGAAAAGGTGTAAATCGAACCTTTATGTTTATTATACGAACTCTGTAACATGGAAAGAACCTTTTTTTTAACGCAGTTTTTTATTTAGCAATTTTGATATACACAATTGACCCATGCTGTTCACCACTTTTGTGTTTACCCTCAAAAATCGTATGAAATTATTATAAAAAGGCTAAATGTTTAGACATTGAGTTTTTTTGGGCAATTTTAACAGTACTTTTTATCAGAAATTCACTTAAAATGAATGTAATTTTATTAAATAAATACATTGATTACTTGATGTATTGTTGTAATGTGTTGGATGTGTAAATGATTAAATATTCCTTACATATTCACACAATAATCGAAGTATTTGCATTTATGAAACCATTGTAAAGTTTATCGAATCTAAAATACAATAGATTTGCATCGGATAGTGATTTGGCGGGTACGGGATATTCGAATAGCCGATATTAGCTGTGCCCAGTATTTGGTAAAACCAGTACGGTTAATGGTTCATGTCTTCATTCTGACGAGCTTTGCATCAAATACCATTCTCAGTAACATCCAAAATCACATTAAATACCATTCAAAAAGTCATTTAAGCACTAAATTAACCCAATAGTTGACGGATTTTCAACGAGAGGATTGGGATCAAGTTGTTGAAACAAGCCTATAATATTTATATCTAAGTAGGTACTAGTAGTCTGCGAGGTGACAAAATAATACTTATTGTTAATCAAAACCTAATATATCTACAAGCGATAGAAACACAGAAAAAGTGAACACAAGAACTATATTGGAATAATATATAATAATTCATAAATAGTACAAATTGCTACAAACAACCTATCCCAACACAATCTTATGTACCAATTTTTATTAGGTAGGTTTTTTGTTGTACCTATCTACTTGGCTGGGGTTGGCTTTTCTTATTTCTTTGGTAGAATTACCCTAGTACCCGGCTTCATTATCAGGTACTCGGCCGGATCCTAAAAAAACTGCCGGATAGATACAACCTAATAAATGTTCACTCTACCAAAGGCAGGCGAATTCTAATTTATTGTATGGACTAAAAATCTCAACTCATAACAGTACAGTGTTTAAACTAATTGTTTTTACAACAATACAATGTCAAATTAAAATTTGTTTACCTAATATAGAGCATAAAGGTATGTTAGAATGAGTTCAAAATGCAAGAAAATGCTTACGTGAACTTCTAGGTCGGTATTTAAATAAATTAATGTCATTCCTGTCGCTTCGTGAAGAGGAGAGTGAGTCGTTAGCTATTTCGGAGTTACTAATTTCTTGCTCTGCTAGTCAACTTCATTACATGCATAAATATAATAATGACCCACTGGCATCACATTATTTGCTCTATTTCTGCTATTTTTCAAAAACAAGTCATGAACAATAGTTCCAAGCACGACTGTTTCACAACAATATCTAAATTTGGATGCTCCTCAATTCATTATTACAGTAACAACAACGATATTAATTTTTCCATTATATACAAGAAATACTAATGAAAAGTATTATAAAGCAATTATCTTAATTTGTCAGGAACGTAAATGAAATATATTGGATACGAGTGTCCACCAAAAATGACTGAAATAGTTAAGATAATGGCCAAATTAATATAGATACGTTTTGTTTAGTTGCTAAATCATATATTTCGAAAGTAATTTAGACAACTCGAAGCTATTTATGACAATAACCAAGTGAGCTATCTGCCAACTATACGTATTGAAACATGAAAATAAGATTGCTTAACGTGTAAGAAATTTTCTAAGAAATATGCATATCAGTGTTATTCCAACCGTAAAAAAAAACGAATATTGGGTAATAAAAAGATAAAACCATTTCTTGTGCCGTGCCGTCTCTTATAATAAACACAAGTTGCAATTTCATAGTCAGAATGCATTGCGTATTTCAGTTCGTTTTTCATAAAGAAACTTTCCACTTCTGCGATTGCACTTTCCTTTATATTTTCCTTTTGGTATTAAGAAAGGCGTTATTTTGTAATTTTTTAGAGAACTGTTAAATTTAACGACTTAATAAATCTCGGTGCAGAGTAATTCGAACAACTCAACTCCTTGCATTAGAAAATCTCCTTGAAGGATAAGACGAATCCATGTGCTTCGGAAGCAGATGTGGTAGATTTCTTTAGCTTCTTTTCACTTTGTTTCAATTTATGGGTACATGCTTTCTCCGTATAGACGAACTGCAAATGCTACGATTCAATTACACAAATTAGATCCATTGCAAATGAGAAATCTTGCAAGCGTTAATATACCGACTGCGAGTTGTTCCGGCCTTCACTTTAAATTCCAAGAAATCTTACGCTAAAGAAATTATAATATACATTCATAAATAATAATGAAATACATAACTACATTGCACGTTTATGTAAAGAGCTGGTTTAATTTTTGGCGTTTTATTTGAAATTTTGATAATAGATTTCAGATTACAGTAAAGAGAGAGAAAATCTGTCATCTGTAGGTACATACAATACATATAAAATGTATCATGATTGACTGACCCGTAGGCCTGCAGCTTTGATATTTGAAGATATTAGTCCCTTTGTGCTCCAGGGTTGCACAAAGGAATGATTTTTTCAAATTCTATCCAAAGGGAATAGAAATGGGTGTTAAAGTAACTGCCTGATAGACAAACCTAAATCTGTGGACCTGCAGATTTACAATTTGGAAGGATGACTCCACGAGTGCTACAAGGACATACTAAAGAAGGATTGTTTTTAAATTGTGCCTCTAAAGGGTTGGAAATGGATGTTAAAGTAACTGACTGAGACACACACACACTCACAGTCGAAATCAATGGGATTAGAAATTTAGCATTTCAACGGAATATTCCTTGAGGAAAAATTCTTTGAAATTCTTTTAAAGAAGTGAAAACGGATGTTAATTTGACTGACTGACAGACAACACTAAGCTTAAACAGGTGGACCCAAATATTAGTCATTGGGAAGAAGAAATATTCCTTTTTGAGTACTGTATTAAAGAGAAATTTTTTTGAAGTGCAAGCCCTAATTGACTTAAACGGACGTTAATGTATATAACTGGCTCATACACAACGCAAAACTTAAATAGATGGACCCAAAGATTTGACATTTGGATGGAATATTCCTAGTGCAATCTAAAGTTCAACAAACTATATATATAACATAATTATTTATAAATAGCTGAGAATGACTTCAATTAATTAATCTTTTACTAAATACTCCTGTTGTAAATATTGCTGTAGGTAGTGTGCAAGTTTTTAAAATAGAAATAAAGTAATAGGATGGTACATGTTCCAAATGTTAAGGTTGTAACTTGTAGTGCATACATCTAATGACAAAACTTTAAGAATAAGATTAAAGAGAATGAGAGTACCTAATACCGTTTAGACAAAACGTTAGTCTTTTGAAATGGAAATGAAAGGATAAAAGGAAAGGACAAATTATGAAATATCTCATTGATCTATCAGTTTACAGTAGTTCAAACGTTATTATTTAAAATAGGTATGTGTACAGACAACATTGCTATAAAATCTAATAAAAACAGACACTTCTTTTTGTTATATAATCAGAAAGGTTGTAATCGAATAAGAAGTACTATTATATTTATCTTTGTCTTATAGTATTCATGTTTAACTACAACATCCCAAACTAATCGTATGCATGAGTGCTTCAGTAATAATAATATTTTTCGTAAAACCAAAATCATAAGGTCGTCAGTCATAAGACTGGTTGGACACGCACTTCCACTCTTTTCTATCCTGAGCTAATGTTCGGATTTCCCTAAAACTAGAACATCCCATATCCTTAACTATTTGCGAACAGTAATCTAATCTAGGTCTACCTCTACCCCTCCTAACTTCTGTTTCTGCATCTATTTCTTATTGACTTCGGTAGAGTCCACTGTTCTCCTATTCTTTCTAAACCCTCTCCATTTCTAACCTTCTCTATCCACGGTAATATCCTCATCATTCACCTGTAACACCATTTTTCTAATGCTTCTAACCTTTTCTTTTCCGCAGCGTCTACCGTCCATGTTTCGCACCCGTACAACGCCGTACTCCTAACATACACCTTTAATAATCTTTTCCGAATTCCTAAATCAACCGTTTGCGAGCATAGAAGTGTCTTGTTTTTATTGAAAACGACTCGACCCTGTGCTATCCTCTGTTTTATATCGCTACTACTCCTTCCGTCTTGACTTATCTGACTTTCTAGACACAGAAAATCTGCGACTTCTTCTAATTTTTCGTCTCTTATCTTTATATATTCTTCCTTTCTCTTCCCTTACATACCAGTATTTTTGTTTTACTATTATTTATTTTCATACAGTACTGTGTTTTCAATACCGTATCAATTTTATTCAAAACCATTTCTAACTCCTCCTTGCTAGATATTAATACTGCTATATCTTCTGCAAATCTAAGCATACTAATCTTTTGCCCCTCTATATCTATCCCTACAGTTGTACTGTATTTAATGATGTTGATCGTGTCCTCGATGTATAGATTAAAAAGTAGCGGTGACAGTGTGAATCCCTGTCTGATTCCCTTCCTAATATGTATTTACTTCTTTAAGTTGCAGCCCCGGCTCGCTCTATAACTGCCCGCTGCTCTTTATACAAACTAAGTATTACTTTATCATGAAATATGCGATAAATAATTAACACTTTTTACTATTCGTGATTGAATAAAAACTGTAATGTAATGAGATCGATCGAGATCGATCGGTCTGCCTATCTTTGATCGAAGCTATTGATGATTAACCACGAAGTACCTAAGAATTTTGCGTAATGATTTCTTTACCGATTGGCCACAATAATGTAGCAGTGAAAGCAAACGTAGGCTTAACTTTTAAATTATGTAAGATATTTGAGATTGCAATAACAGCCAACTGTGAATATAGAAAATTATTATGAAGCATGACTTGTTGTTGTGGTTGTTCAGTCGTGAACGAAAGCTGAATTAAAAAGAACACCCAAATACATACACGCACGCACGGGCCAGAAATAAGTGTCTATTTTGAAAAAACAAAAAATAATTGTTTCCAGTATATAAAAATATATATACTCAAACGTAGACTTCCGCGGCTATTATAAAGACTAGTTGAACCTACCCAATTTTGAACAATGGATTATGCCTCAAAATAAGCGATTTTTAAATAAACATTCTGATTAAATGGTAACATCCCGGATTTTAAAAGTAGGCCTTAGGTACCTTTCAATTTTTTAATTAGACTTTTCAGTAGCCAGCTAGTTCCGAAAATATTGTATAATGATAGGAGATAGCCGCACCAATTATGTTTACAGCCCCGGATCCAGGGAAGGAGGGGGAAATCGAGGTCCCGAGTGACAATTTCAGGAAACGCCAAAACCAATGAAAATAAAAATCTTGCTCCATAAAAGGCCTAGCATGCTGCCCGCATTGTTCTATCAATTATTCATTTGATCTTAAAATGCCCAGTCCTAACTTACTTATTGAAAAAAGTTTTTTTTGAAGTGAAACTTCTTTATGCACGGTAGGGTAAGTTAGTTTCATGCGAGTTGCTATGTAACGAAATCATGCAACGGATGTCCCCACTCTACTCGGCCACGTAGTCGAGTTCGTAGTGGGGATCGCTTGAGCCGTAAGCGCGCTTCAATGCAACGTTCGTTACAGGCAACTCCGTTATGTATAGTGTAAAATTTTAAATTTATAGTGTACAAATTATACCATTAAACCAATTCCTTAACCCCTATCCCGGTATGTTTGTGTGTTTGAAGAAGTTTCACTTCAGTAGCGTGATGTATAATTACACGTTGTATTATTTCTTTATTAAATAGTTTTTTGAAGCTAAGCTTCAGCAAATTGAAAATAATTAAAACCTATATTTGCGTTCAATAATGAGCCAGGAACGTCTATCTAACCTCGCGATCCTAGCCATTGGAAATAAAACTGCTTCTGAAACGGACTTTCATGAGCTAATAGATTCTTTCACGCACGCCGTGTAATGCTGCAAAATTAGAGAGAAAAAAATGCTGATACCTAAAGATTGTAAATATCTTGACTGTCTGTTGTCTTTTCTGGTTATATGTTTCCTATAAGTATATGTATAATTTTATATCACAAATGAAAAAGTTATTGGGTAGTAAACAGATAATAAAGCCTGTAAATTTATTAAAGGATTTTAACTGTCCCATTCACGAAAAATATCAACCATTATATATTTGTGAGTTTTTTTAACAATTTATCTCAAACGCTAGAGAGAGGGGGGGGCGTCACTGTGAAGTTTTTGCCCCGGTTCGAAGAAATCGTAGATCCGGGGCTGTATTTTGGCACTAATTTGGAATAAGAGTGTAACAACGTTGTAATCTAGTATCCATGCCATAGTCACTTATCTTTGATGATTAGCACTTCAAACACATGCCAATGGACCTTCATACGTATAGTAGAAACAGGTAGTTTCATCAAAGTTGCTGAAAATGGAGTACCAACACATCATTGGTTAGTTTAAACTCTATATAAGCCTTTGATTTGATTCTGCATTTGTTTTTGCCGATTTTTCATGTTTGAACTTGTTCGAGTCCTATTCATCAATTCGTTTCACTCAAAATTCAGTTTCTTTTAATGTCTGCTTTTTTCTAATAACAGTTTCTTTGAGAATTAAAATGTTTTGTTTCGATTTCGAGAAGGGTTTCTTTTATGTCTATGCATAAAAATTGTGTTATGGATGGCACTGTAATAAATCTCAAAATTAAACATAAATTGATCAAGATTGACAACAAGAAGACTGCCATAAAGTCATGTATTGTGCAGGTCCATCGAGGACTCAAAGCGTTTAATTTCATTGCTTCATAAATATTTAAAATTTCACTCGGGAATTGGTCAGATAGTGAAATCCTAGTCTATTGTGTCTACCAGAGCCACTCCACTTGTAATGATCAATGAAGCTTGTCATCCATAATATTTAGGAAGGAACTCCTACACTCCACTCTCTCTATTTACATATTCAACTTAATTTAAGTTGTAGTTTCTCGTTTCTAAGTGAAACAGCTTATATAATAAAAAGACAGCTCACATAATTAAAAGACAGCTCACATAATTCAATGAGAGTTTACAAGTTTTCCGAGATAGGTTAAGATAGTTCCAAACAAACGAGTTCGGTGTACATAGTCCACATAGTGTACAGGAGATGTAAGTGCAATACAAAATTCAAAAGCAAATTGAACGTCTATGCTTTCTTAATCTCAATAACAAATAGCACCGCTCATTAGTTTTGGTGGTACCGCTTTATTCTGAACTACTAACAGTTGGCGACAGGATATTGCCTGATACAAGTCCTTACAAGGCTTCACTCCATCCGAACAGAACCTATTTAAGTTTTCATCCAAATATATATAGTCTAGAGATTTTAACTTTTTTTGTCAGCAATGAATGTGAAATCTTCCCAGTCGTCAGGGTGACGTCCATGACTACGATCGGTCAGAACAACTTTTATTTTGTTATGTATAAGCGCTAGAGATGACCCATTAATTCTTTTAATTGAAGTAGTTTATTTGAGGAACCGACATGTAGTAGTTTATGTCTTTTTTAATTAAAGAGAGAGTAAATTAAATGATAACACTGCTGTTAATAAACGATAACGTTGAGGTGTAAGGTGTTTACAGCCCGATTTCATTTTGTTCGCACTATTATTATTAGGTATTAACACCATTAAATAAAAGCCGGTTCTTGTATTTTATGACAGTAGGTCAAGGATCAGCCAGTGAAAATTTTTCATTATTTTGACCATCTATTGCTAGTTGTTGCTTTCTCACTCATTGTTCTGATTTTACGGACGGCAAACCGCTTGGATCTGCTATAAATTATTCGATAGACAGGCACTTACAGATAAAAATGAAAGTTTGATTACAACTAGCAAGACTGTGAGAAAAAAAAAACGGTCAAGTGCAAGTCGGACTCCCGCACCGAGGGTTCCGTACGAACGTGTTTGCCGTGAAATCACGAACAATATTTTCTCAAAATGTTGGTTTTAAAGGAGCGAATGAAACTAGATATAAAACACTATATACAGGCTTTATTTACAAATGAATCATTAACTATGAAATAACGGATTGCAACGACAGACACAACGAAGAAAAATGCAATTAAAAACGCAAGTTAACAAGAAGAAGAACAAAACGTAACTAACTCGAAATTATGTGGCAAAATCAAAAATTGTTCTGGTGCCACTACTAATACCTAATATGGAACAAAAGAATAAAAGCCAGAAGCCAATAAGGGGAAATCCCAACATGGTATGACTTTGCCCTCTAGCTATGAAATTCCTGTAACCTAACCATACAATTGAAGAGCATCGCTAAAAAAATTAACGAAGGTGGTTGCCGTCGAATATACCTTCGCAGAGCATGACCATTGGAACCAAATCGACCTATTATTGTTTTCAAAAGAACATTCAAGAGATATTTGACCACCTTGTCTGCATTTAAAATTATGGAAATTTTCAATATAATAAAATAAAATAGGTTGAATAATGATAAGCAAATCTATCTCTAACGACCAAAAAAAAAATATTAAAATTAAACTGAAACAATGGAAATAGTTCGTCCGTCACGACAATCGAATCTGGAAGATTTTCCCCGCTTTTTCCGAGTATGTTTTAAATTTCCTTTAAACCAGTCCCGAAACGTACAATTATAAAATTACAATTAGCTGTATTTTTATGGATTACGAATTTTTTCCTTTACTTGTGCAACAAGACTTTACTTTGTTGTTATGAGGTACGATGTTTAGTGAATAAGACTACAATTCAAAAACAGTTATAAGTAAACAAAAAAAAGAAATATTTTCTATTTGAATCTCTTTAGGTATACTAGTGGCGAAGTGAGTATCGAACATAGGGATATTCGATTACATATGCAATAATATAATCTTAGAGAAAAATACCGCCTATGGAATAGAGAAATTCGTACAAATATCTTCAGGAATCTTTTCATATAATATAATATTTATTCCAATACCCAAATACAATTAGAGCTTTTGAAGGGTTTAAAAACAATTAAGAGTTCTGTTACTTAAAAGTTTTTAGAGAAGTAGGTATACAGATGTGATTGAAAAGGTATATTCCACGTGCTCTAAATTGTGCTACGTATAAAAAAGATGTAGATAAAGTAATGTGTAATTTTTATGTTCAGTGGACACTTTCCCTTTCCTGTATATAAAAGAGCTTATCCTGGCTAATTGATTGACTGATTGACTAATGATGAACAGACAATCGAATCTGTTGGGTCGATTTGAGTGATACTTTGACAGCATATTCTACCCTTACATACTTACTATTACACAGGGCTCACTAACAATGGATTTTGCGTAAAAAACGTTTGTTCTTCGATTTTTCGTCAGTATCACAATTTTTGGGTCTATACTATTCTTATTTTTACTTAGGTATTACGATTGAAGGATTGAAGAATTATTTTAGACTATCTTGAATATCTGAAGCCGATTGCTTTTTGTTTATTTTGGTAAAGGCATTTCCCAGAAATGTACGTATCTGATTCCTTTTGAAACCTGTAAATAGCGTAGGTTATCTGTACTTTGTATTTACTTTTGTTTGTTGGCTACCTATACAGCTACAATTGTGCTTTTAGTTTTACTGGAACCAATAAATTTGGAGTGTCCCAAGAGGAGATCATTGGAGTTTGTGAAAATTCTATGTACTCTTGTGCATCTTTAGATCACTCCGTTTTTCTTTGAGACATTTAGCGATTTGCTGTTTGATGCATATGAGTCGCTTATCTTGAGTCAATGGAATACCTTGACTGGATTTCATTATTGTAGAAAAAGTTTTAGATTAGATAAAAGTTGTATGCTTTCGAATGTGAAATCAAATGGCAAAATTGAATCTTCTAGGTCATTTACAGGTTACGTTTGTTTTCCTAACCTTAACAATGGAAAGTGTGGAAAACTTTGTAATCGAAAATACCCTTGAAGTTAATTTTCTCTAAACTTTTCAATCCGTATTTATAAGAAATTAAGAATCATATGTCGGAAGCATCTTAATTGAACGCAGTATTTCGGAAAAAGTGTTTTTACAATAAGATAAAATTTGTATTTTCAAAAATACAATCAACAGGTGATCTTAACTGTGACGTGAACCTTGATCAAGTCAATTTTGTAAATGGGAACTTTTGTCAAACTATTTCCAAAATATTTTATTGCTCTTATTTTTCATTTAAAAACGGACCTAAAAGTTAAGAGTTAATCAACTTTAATGATATTTCCGACCATAAAATATTCAACTTTTTCATTGCTGGGGGGTAAACTTATGCATTCCTATTTTAAAAAAATTTCAGTCAAGGTCTCAAGTTGATTTCTCCTTTGAAAGCATATATAACATTTCTCTGAAACTTTTTTCAAAATAATGGTATCTATAATGATAGTATTCAATTGTCTCAAGAAAATTGACTCACCTTAAAAAGACTTTTATTTGTCGTATGTAGCTTTTTCTATTTGATCCATCAGTTCCTTTTTGTATATTTACTGGAAAACTACCTATTATTTACGTTTGCAAAAAAAAAACAAAGAATAAATTCAGGCAAAGTAACTATTTGTTATTAGGTTTTGCAACCAATATAAGAATACAGATATATAGCTTTTGCCAATCCAAAAAATAATGTTTGAAAGAAGTTATCGAAAACTTCTTTATACGTAAATGTATTTTGTTTACTATTTGTTAACAAACCCGCCTCAGATACGTAAACTGGATTTGCAGGAACCAGTTTTTTCACATATAGTGGAGGAAATATTTACAAGGGTATCCCATTACTTTTTTCTTTATTCGATATCTGCTACATACCTAAAATTTATAATATATGTTGAAGCTGCTAATTTGCATTTTCAATCGAAAAACTTGTTTGCTTCGGTTTTTTAGTTGTTTATCGGTGCATGGTGGAAATCCATGAAACATTTTTATTGCCTATAACATATCTTGTAGTATTTCATATCAATAAAATGCTGGAACTAGGAAATTTCCACTTCAAGAATGTAACAATTTTATTAGTCATTGCAGTGCTAAACGAAACAAGAAAAGAACTTTCAATCGATTTCTACTGTTTAATTTTTAAGTGTTTAAAAGGTCAGATATATAATTCATGTAATTAAAGAACTTCAAAAAAAGATTAATTTACCTAAACACCGGCGTAATGAGCTCTATAAGTTAAATAGAGTTGTGCATGTTTCAAAATTTCTGCATAACTGGAACAGAGAATCCGATACAAAGAAAAGCACTCTAACATTCTAAACTTTATGTAAATGAAAAAGTTGTTTTACGATTAGTTGGCCAATTTGATGACGAGGATTGATCGGTTCATTAGCATGTTAATATTATATAGTTTGTAAAAATGAAATTTTATAGAGTGGAATGTGGGTTGACGCCTGTGCGTAAGCATGTGGGTACCACCATTTAAAATAATCATGTAGGCCGATTTAATGAGTACTTTAACTAATATAAACATATTAAACAATTTTTATGAATATAACAAGCCGGTGATACCCCTTTAAGAATCCTCGGAGACTAGTTATTATTACATAATTTTTCAGGGTATCAGTAAAACTACCGATCGTATGTTAGGAAAGTTACGAATTCGCTGATTAAGGAATAGAAATGTCACTGTTGAAAGTAGCTGAATCATAAAGTTGCAAATTAACTAATTGATAAAGTTATTCTAGTAAATTTACAGATTAATAGCAGCCAAACTTTGGTACATATCCTTTACTGTTGCTATTACAGCGTTGTCGGTAAAAATAATTTATTGAAACTACTAGATAGATCTCTTTTTCGTCTATTTTATTTATATAACGTCTTAAGTGTTACTAGCGAATAGACAAATTATATTATTTTCCGAATAAAAACTTTAACGTTCCTTAATTAATAAAACAGGCAATATTTCTTATATATTCACAAGAATATTGTTTTAAAATCAAAGTTAAATTTCTGTCATAGTTTCAATTTAATTCAATTTCAATTCAAATACTTTCATTTTTATTTAATATGTCTGTTTTCACTACTTTGGTCATTATAATCATCATCATCCACTCATTCCTGTCTTGAGCTAATCTTCGCATTTCATTCTTAAAACTAGAGCATCCCACATCCTTAACTGTTTAAGTTCAGTAATCTAATCTACGTCCACCTCTGCTCCTCTTTTCCCTTTTTGCTTCTAATACGTCTTCAAATAGTCCTTCATGCCTGAAAAGGTGTCCTACCAATCTATCTCTCCTATTATTCTTTAATGCCTCCTTATTTCTGACTTCTCTATCCACGGTATCATCATCCGCTTGTAACTCCACATTTAGAACGCTTCTAACCTTTTTTTCTCTACAGCGTTTCTCACCCGTTAGACATATACACCTTTATCAACCTCATTATTATTAACCGTTCGCGAACATAGTGACTTATTTTTGTTCCTGAATTATATGACTTCCTAGATACCGAAAATCAGCGGTCATTATAAAATAAACCATAATAAATCTCGCGGGCCGGAAAAACGTTTAAAGCGGATCGCAACAGTGGCGTAGCGTCAATTTCTGTCACCCGGGGTGAACCGTAAATTTGCCGCCCTTCCTATTTTTTCCTATCTTTTATTTAAATTTGTCAGAATTGCAGTGAAAAGATGTACAAACAAGATGTATTTTTAATTTAGCCCTTGAGGAGATAAATAGCATTTATTATTAGTGAAAATTGAAAATGTATGAGCTTATTTACAAGTAGGTTTTCCTACATACATAATAAATATATACGTCGGGTACTATTTATATTTAATTGAAATCGGAAACTTTCACGATCAGTACAATAGCAAATAAGAGTGCGATCAGTGTACCCAATACAAAATAATCAATAAATATATTTCAATAAATCTACGATTTTTATTTCATCAATTGCTTGTCTAAAAAAACCTTATACGATCGCTGCTTGGGCATAAGTCGAGTCGCTTATGTGGAAAAAAAGTTTGTGCTCTTTTCCATATAACACAAGATTTGTAAATTTCAACAAAATGGTTGATTTCAATTCAAAATGTGTTCATTTACATAGGAACAAACATAAAATTAAGCATGTGCATTTGAAAAGGTTTTGCTTTTCGTTTACATACATAATTCAGAATAGCAGGAGGATTTTGAGGATTCTTCTCACGATGTAAAGATTTTGGTTCCTCAAATAGATTATATTGGATCTTCAGTATCTTTATTGTCGTATTCTTTCCATACCTTTGCATTAAGTCTTAATAACTCAGGATTCTGCATCATTTTGCTGATGACATTTATGAAATTTAGCATAACATTATGTAGTGCTAAATGTAAATAGAATCTAAAGTGTTTTGTTTATATTACACATTATAGGCTAAATCTACAGTACACCATATTTCTGCTTTTTGGTATGTTTTCCCGCGTATGTTACGATTTCAGCTTTTATAATCGTAGGTATTCTACATTTTTGTGCTATGGGAGCTTGGGCTATAATAACAGCTTTGCCCTTATCATAAAGTGAACTGTTAGACTGACCATTCGTGTTTCAAGTTTTGTTATATTGACTATAAAAATTTGCCGTTTTTACGGTTACATACAAGGCAATAGCTTTTCCCAGATTTTTATCAAAACATAAATCTTAGTATTTTTGTCAACCAAGACGGTAATGGCACAAATTATTAATAACTGCTACAAATACAAAAAAATTGAAATACCTATACATTATACACATAAAGTAACTTGGTTTTAATTGAATTTAAAAAATACTTAATAGGCATTTACTTACATCGAATGTTTTGGGCGTTGAATAAAATTTTGGTTTAGTTGAATTAGAATACTTAATTGATTAGTTTGGTTGAATTGGAATACTCTCTCTTAACTTTGTTGTCCAGGACTTAAATAATCTGCACACAAATAGGAAACGCCCCTAAGATAAAACGGACCCCTTGGTCAACGCTTTGGTTGTTGCCATGCACCCTTCAGATACCCACAGAAAGCCCGACGTGACGTAGTTGGCCAATTGGATTTTCCCAACGTTTACTACCTACCAGAAGAGTGTAATAAAGAGGCCCCAAAGTTGTTTGTAAGCACTATTTGATGCTAAATATTTGCAACAGACAACATAACATACAGATATATACGAAAAATAAATACAAACTAAAACCACAATAAGAAATAAACAAATATACAAACACCGAACACGTTCTTAAAAATAATAATACATTTATTAAACAGCAGAAGTTATCTTTAGTTTTAATGTACATCGATGAAATATGTTTCAAACACTTTTCTCGGATGTATCCTGATTAGACTTGTGTGCAATTCTCCATGCACTTCTGCAAATAAAAGGAAAAGGTTCAACTGGTTCGTTTAAACAACAAATGGTTGCATGTAGGTAAATGGTGAGGTTGGTGTTCAATGTCCACCTTTGTCCATGCAACGAGTGCTTATGTAGTGGCGATATGACCTATCCGGTGTCATTGAGGACGACAAGTAGAAGACTGGCAGGTTACCCCGGCCCCTTCGGAGACTACAACGCTGGCACAAGTGGCACACGGTGGCAGCAGCCAGTCCGTGTTCGACGTGCCGAGCAGGTGATACGAAGAAGTGGAGTTGCTTATACAGTTATTATATCCGTCGGTTGGTTACTGTTCTTACTATTACTATTACCATTATTATTCGAGTACTGCTTAAACGGTGTCTGGCCTTTTTTTTGCGTACGTAGGTACCTGGTGACATGTGGCTTGCGGAGCCCGATAGCCGCGCTGTGTAAGCAGGCCGTTCGTGTTCGGTAGTTTTGCTCGGTGACGGTGGAATTCACGGAAGTTGACTGTCTAGAAAGAGACGGACACTACGACAGTGAAGATAACCTTCGACGGATTTTGGACCACGACCTTCCTACACTAGTGACGGTAAGAACCATTGACGAGGGTTTCAAAAGGGATTGGCCTGCGCATGCCAAAGGGACCTTTCTCTTTTTAAAACAAAAAAACTAGTGCGTTCATTCTACCTTGGAGGCCGACGAAAGTTATTACAAAAAGAATATAACGTTTCGTTTTTTTACCACCATTAGCAAATTTTGATACGTTTATGAAACAGTTTAAAATTATCTACCTCCTTATAGCGCTGATATCCGGGATAATTGAATTTGTCGGTATCCTATTATGGTGATGCTTCTTCAAACTTGTTTGAACTTTACACTTCTTGAGGAAACCTGGATAAAGCTATTAGGAATTTGTGTGCATCTACATGAGTTTTTATTAAAAATCAAGAGAATTTTTCAATACATCCATGTAAGACTTCCTTTAGGTCCCGCAAAATCGCTGGTCAATCATACAACTCAAGACGGTAGCTATATGTAACTTTCTGTATATTATGAATGAAGTATGAACTTTTTTACAACGTTGTCTCTCCAGTTACATTAAAAAAATATTATTTAACAAATCTCTTTTACATTATTTATAAGGAAAATAAAAGAAAATTATGCGTATAGTTTGGAACAAATGAGTGCACTGTTCAAAATGTGTAGTGGGTTTCAATAAATAAAAGTGGAATCATTAGAACTATCTTCAGATACTTACTAAATTATATTCATGTATAACTTTCTTATATATTTTAAATAATCTTTAAAGTTTCAAATCACCTTACTTCAAAGTGAGCTAATATCTTAATAGCAGTGCTTCTTTATTATTATCTTAAGAACTGCCTAAAGGCTATGATGACGTTCATAACCTTCGATTTTCCTTTTTCTAACCTAGCTAATTATACGAAGTAACTTTAAACTACTATAAATGTTCTACCAAATATATATAAACTTGAAGGTAGGTACTTCTATCCAAAACCACATACTGATTTTTCAAATAAATTATTTACTATTTTACGTAATATGTACTAATACCAACAGTTTGACATTTAATGTTGTAGGATATTGAATATCACATGAATTGCAATCCCAGATTAATATGGTTGCTGGCGATATATAAAATTTCATAGATCAAAGACTTAATTAAACCTACGAAATTACAATTTAAATTGGCTATTTTATTGATACATCAATGACCTACATGACATATGAATATAAGAAATTAAATGAGAAATCAAATTCAATACACACAATACCAAAATACATTCAAACTTACAGACATACTTATCGATTATTTTTTCTATTTAAATAAAAATTTTCCTTTCTGTGTTACCAATAACAGGTGATTGAAATGAAAGGATTATTTAGAATATGATTTCACTAAATTACATTGGCATATAAAAATAGTAAAAGTATCTTGGCCTTTATTTAAAATTGCTCTGATTAGAGTATTGTTGTAGCGTATGCCATTCGGCCTGAAAACTATTAAAAGATTGGAGTGACGTATGCGTACCAATTCTGATTTAGTTTTGCGCTACAATAAATTTGGTAATTAGGTAAGAACTGACAAAGAAACTAAATATATAATTACTTTACTATATAATGTATATAATTGGTGAATAACTACACTCACTAAAAATTTTGTTCAATTAATCTACAATTACCCTCATTTACACCTAATTTTATTTGCTAGGTATTGCATATAGCCGAAATTTGACCGATTTGCTTTCAAATAAAGTAGCTTACCTACATTCTACGCTTATTATGCGAATGAAATTAATCTAACTTTTGACACTTTAAAACAATCATAAACATGCAATTATTACAATCGGAACAATTCGTACGTACTCTGATGTGTTTGTATCAACCCTGACAGACAGTCTTCATTCTTTTTCTGGTTGATACACTACCTTTTTAACTTGCTTTAACAGCAACATACAAATGATACGTTTCAATCACCTCTATTTATAATAAACACCAAAAAAGTTTACTTATCGGAATATAATTTTTTTTATAGGAAAATTCAGAATTGACTTGAAATGTTTATATTCCTTTAAAATAGAATGACTTTTATTTTATCTCGATTACCGTTTATAAGATTATTTCAGTTATAGTTAGATTACGATTTAGCAGATAATTGAAACAACAACAAACAATTAACAATATTGATCAATATTTGTCACTATTTTTCTTGCAATTCAATTAAAAGTTTTGTCCAAAACAAGTCATTGCCTCAAGTACACTTGTATTTTGGAATCTATTATTTGGTTTGTTAAACTCTGTTTGTTCTAAACTTGCGATTGTATGGCGTGGAATACCTAATTAGTGTTCTTTTTCTACTTTTACGCTTTATTGATCAATTACTAAAGGTGAACGGCATTCTTTAGTAATGATTCGAGTAAATTATTTGCCACTTTTTCGCTACATTATGTATTTAAACAAATTTTGAAACTGTAAATGGTTTGATATAAAATCCAAAAAAATTCACTCAATTTATCAAAATTATTAATAAGATCCCAAAAAATTGTATGTATAAAATACTATGGTGACACTTACACTTCAAGGATTTGCAACAACAAATAAAAGTGAGTTAGTTTTTATACCACGTCTATAATAAATATAAATATAACAAAAAAGGTAAATTCCTAATATATAGATATGTAAGCAGCAGCACGTAAAAACTGAATAATTTGATCAAATTAATCCTGAATATCGTTGTGAATTTTTATATGCACAGTGCATACGTATGTGACAACTTGTTATTTTTGTTACAGATATAAACCGAGTTGCCGAAAGATTCTGATTGTGAGATCGCATTAGTGCCCCAAATGGGAAGTAATTAGAGAACGGTAATAAAAAGAAGTCCACGTGAGACTGCACAATGAAACAGGTTGCTGTTATTCCACCGCCTCTTCCCCCGAAAACACGTCGTGCCCCCCCTGGCACGTCCACAACGGTACTCAAGAGCCCTGACTCTAATCTGGACTACGGTATCCAGACTCCGCATTCTCAGTTCTCAATCTCGCCAGCAACTTCCGATAGTCATGTAGTTAAAATCCTAATTAACCCCCAGGACGGCCAAGTTCGCAATAAAAGTGAATCCAAGACTGTTATCAGTGAATCGGGTCCTTGTGTTCGTCTTAGTGTTAACGGCAACGATTCATCAGACATGATCCAAAAAACGGAAAACTATTCGAAAAATGATCAGTCAAAACCGTTCTTTTTATATGGCCCTTACAGTTACAATGGCACTATGACTAGTGGACAGGTATCACCCAGTGATACATTAGACTCAGGCACGTGCAGTGATTTGGATGGCACACCACCCCCATTACCAAGAAAAAAGAATTCTGGCGTTTCAATAACAGTAATCAATAATCAACATAAGAGAGTGTCGAGCATAGCCAGTAGCGGGGTTGATGCTGATAGCGATGATAACGATAGCAATGTCAGCTATGACTCCTTAAACAGTGGCGATGTGCAATCTGAATTCACCAGAAAGAGTCCCGAACCCAAAACCGAAGAAAAAAGCATCTTTCCACAAAATCTGCTTCAGGATATTAGAGATCGAACAGTAAAACTGACCCAGGTAGACATTGAGCATTCCTCTGATGAACAAGAGGAACTAACTGAAACGAGATCAGTTATTGTACCACCAGTAATCACCCATGAAAAATTAAAAGGCGGCAATTTTGAAAACGTGTCGCGTGGGCACATCGTTGACGAAAGTACCTATGAGGAAAGGAAACAAAAGGAAATACATCAGGAAATGGTTAGGGTATTCAATGATTTGGCATTTGATTCTGACAAACTAATTAAGTTTCATCTCAACGAACATCATAGTGACGATGATACGAAATCAGTGCAAAAGTCGAGTGCTCGCGATGACGAAAGTTTCGCCGGTTATAGAGATTATCTAGGGGTTGATGGTGCTGCCACCATTCGAAGTGCAAAAGGGACTATTCGTGGAGTCAAAAATCGCGTAAGAGCAGGCATAGCAACCTTTCTACAAATTGGCAATACGACAAGGGTAAGTTTTTCTTTCCTTGAGAAATAAGCGTAAGAATTTTGTTTTGTTTCTCTATGTATATCGAATGCTCTCTTATTATACAAGCTCGCTTTGGCTCAATTTGTAACTTTACTTAAAAAGCACTTCTGCTGTGAAGTTTGTCAATATTTTGAAAATATTATCCAGAAAATAGTAATAATAATTCTGTATCGGTGGAACCAAGATGATGGAACACTGGTGCCCGCTTATTTGGGAAAATATTTGTATAGATACATGAAGTTCGTTCTCCTTGTGTAGTTTCCATGTACCTACGTACGTCTATATATAGTTTTGAACTGAACGATTTTGTTTTAAATTTCAAAATAACGTCAGCATTGTAGTTACAAAATCATGAATGAAATTAATAGTTTGTTGGTGTTCTATGTATTATTCAAATTGATATTTTTATAGAAAAATTAGAAAATCGAACTAACCCTCGATTCGTTACAATGTTCGCCGATAATTTATATGATATTAGATGAGAAAGAAAATCTTAATGGTAAAAAAAATTATGTATGCCATATGTACAATGCGATTTAATTTTAAAAAACGCTCATTACGAACCCATTATTTATAATCCAAAGGCTTTAACAATACGCTTATCTTAATTGCAGTGTTTTCCAAACAGTTACAGTGAGAAAATTTTAATGGATTGCGTTTATGAATCATTAGAAAACCTAAATAGTTTATCCATACGTATATACATATATTTACTCATTTATTGCTTTGTGTTTTTTTGTATGGATAAATTAGTTGGTGCTTCTTGAAAATATTCGTTTCTCTTAGAATATCAAATATGTTTATAGCAATACAATTATATACTTTCTTCCTAGCTATAATTATAAAATAATTAACATACTTATTAATATACAAGACTTCATCGGAGTATGTTTAGATCACAACACAATTAGCATCTAAAATTAGTGTATTGCTCAGAAAGATTATTTTGCAATATTTTCACGTGATAATAATACGTGAGGAACGATAAGGGCCATTAAAAGTTCTAAATGGCTGTATTAGATTACAGAGTATTAGTCGTTTTTGCGGTAAGTAGATTTATTTCCAGTTATAACTGCTTCAGCTAATTACGCATTCCATGCTAAAAGAAGTACATAATTACAAGTAGGCGGCCGCAAAACGGTTTTGATGTAGTAAGTCCAATAGCCTCCACAGAGGCTCCTGGAAACTCCTTCAAAAAGGCCACTCTAAGTGCAGCCTCATTATTAACTCAACAGCGACTGAACACAAAAATGACACACTTTGCTACCTGAATACAAATTTCCATGCACTTCTTCTCAGTTAATTTTATTTTAAGTACGTATTATCAGAGCTCGGCAGAGCTTTACAGTGCTTTGTGCTTGCCAATGTGCTTCTAGACTTTTCAGGCTTTAGAAGCACTGGAAATGAAGCCCTTATATGTACAAGTAATTAAGACTTGGTAAATGAATTACTTTATAAAAGTGGAATAAAATAATTCGAAGTGGTCTGTGTCTGTATTCTGTCGAAACTGCCAGACGCGGATCGCGATTTCGATCTTTTTAGATCTCATCAGCGCGTCGCGGTCAGCTCCGACAGAACACAGACCAACTTTTACCTGCTGTCTTAACAGTGCGTTTCAGGAAATACTACAAACGGCGCAGTAAACGCCATCTGTAGCACGATGCTACATTTTAGGATTACGTATGCTCCAACAAGGTCCACTTGTGTGGATATCTACTTGCTGAAAACGAATCCCGGCGTAGCCAACCTCAACGTGATAGGCACGTTAGCTTAATCAAATAAAATAATTCGAAGTGGTCTGTATTCTGTCGAAACTGCCAGACGCGGATC
>NW_020439030.1:1244369-1251178 GCF_000699045.2 Agrilus planipennis
AACCCCGATAGCCACTCGTGATGATCATGAATGGATCAGACGATTTTGAAAACAAATTTGGATCAAATTTGAAACATATGTTCTACATTCAATGAATAAAAATATATACTAGTAAATAAATGATCAAATTTAGGAATTAAAAATCAGTAAACCAGTTGATGAATTTTTGCGACAAACTATTTACGTAAAATAGCTGTCATATTTACTAAATTTCTTTCTAAATAAGTATGAGCGCAATATAACGTCATATGAACGATATTTCATGTATTCATACATTTACAAAAATTATCTGTAATTTGATGACGACATTACATGAAGAAAAGTTTATGCAAAAAAATGAATTATTACGATTATACACAAAATTGCATAAACATGCCATAATATTTATGAAGAAAAAAAAGTGATTTTAATTATTAAATCTTTACACCAAATTTACATCACATAAATTGTAAATTTGTTGTAAACTTTTGGTAAATTAAATAAAATAAAACGTCTGACTTGAACAACCGACAGACAGACCGCCGGGTTAATTTCTCGAATTTACAGACATAAAGACAATTTTGTTCTTCAGTCATCAGTTTTCGGTTACACTTTAACGCAATAAGTTGTCACGGAAATTTAAAAAGTGTTGGTTGTTATCCAATAAGTTACAGTTTTCAAAAATGTGAGTTACAAAATACATACATTAGGTATATCGTCTCAATAATAACTTCATGTTATAAAATAATCTTTTCTTTTAGTTATTATTAAACATAAGACTCTGGAATTTTGTTAAAGCGTTAGTATAGCTTTTCAAAAGCATCACTAATGCAAGCTAATAATTCAAGTAATCAAGACCTAGTCTATGAAGATCTAACAAATATATATTCAGTAGAGAAGCTGGATATTATCAACCACATATAATCCAGAATCCAGGAAAACATTAATAATAATACAACATCCTCGTACTTTTGAAGAGAAGATGTTAAAATCATTGTCAAACATGGAGTAAGTTTTGTCAGAAGATTTGGGCAATTTTATATCACTTCAAAGAAAATGAACACAGAAAAACAGTGACAGTGAATATGATATACCAAAAATTAATATATAACCTTTATATATATACATAGATTTATATAAACATATTTTTTATAAATTAATCATTTTTATATTCTTTTTGTTAAAACCATAGGTATAATATGTTTCATATAATTTCATAATATACTTTAAAAATGTAAAAGGAATTTATATAAAACATTAATTCTACAATATTTTTTTTGTATATGTATGTAGCTACTGTATAACGTAATACTAATAAATACGAAAATAATTGATTAAAATATTTTAATTGTATACAGTTTGCTAATTTATTTCAAACAATATATAATGAATTGTATAAAATATTACATACAATTGTAAATACAATTCATTATAAATACTTTGAAATAAGCATTTTAGCAAAATGATGTGTACGATTAAAAAATATTAATTATTTTCAAATATGTAGGTATATACCTTTCAATTTTTTTACCGTCAATTATTTACCATCATATCATGAGTTAAAATTTATCTAAATATGATGAGAGACATTGCTGCATGTAAGTACAGTAAATTTTGCTCTCATATGTGCCTCATAGGTTTCTTCATTTCAATGTCTTAAATGGTATGTCTATTTTACGTAAGTAATTCAATTTACGAAAAGTTGTCTTCGTGTTTAGTATTCGTTTGACTCATGAAATGCAGACAATATGTTACTTCACAAGGTGAGCAACCTTTACACATGTCGTGATGATACGAATAGTAAATTTTTCGTAAATATGAAGTAAATGTGGCTATCGGGGTAAACAGAACCAATAGTTCATGGTGGGCAGTATTCTATAGAAATATAGAAATTGTCACGTGGGTCTCGGTTTAGATCTCATTGGATCTCATCAGCACTCAGTGTGTGTGTGTCTAGAAAACGTTGGAAAATTTGTGGGATTCAAGAATGTTCGACACAGTCTACTAGGATATAATCGTTTGGTTACGTGTTTACCATGTAGGGGTAGTTACGTCGTGGGTCCAGTTTGATAAGTCGATATTCTTAAGGACGTTGTCGAATATTTTTAAATCCTTTAAACTGTTGCAATATTCTGTAGATATGACATTCACTACGCTATTTGTAGCCATTCGAAGAGTAATTGGTATAGAAAATGGGTGTAAACTTTATGAGAGCACTTAAAAGGGACATTTACTTAAAACGTTGCACTTGTGATACAATTTGTTTAAAAGAATACAAAGGTTTCATTCTTTTTGTCACTTTTAATCACTTTCTTTGTGTTAAAAATTGTTTGAAAAATTAAGTTTAAAGGAATTGTTTGTATATAGGTATGCAACACATCGTACACTTCAGCATAAGAAACTGCTGATACTAACTACGTAATAATGCTTTGCCCTGTGCTGACAGCACTCATAATTTCTTTTGTATATAATATTTAAATAGTTTAAACATTTTAAACAGTATATATGTACCTATAACCACAAGAACTATTAATTTCAAGTGGGTTGATTCAATTGAAGATTAGAGGAATACCAAGAAGGGTCATCAACTACATACACCTTCTTTGTTAAATATTTATCTTTAGCGTTATTTCTTCTAATTATGCGTGTTAACGCTGAAAGGTGAAAAGCGACAATGGTAATCTTCGGTTTTAGTCTGTGGTGATGAGGGTTTAAGCTGAAGTTCACCCTACAAATTACAAGGAACTTTTTGTTAGCCTATGTAGTACCAAAAAGCATAAGCTGATATCGTCGTTCGCTAATGCATGAATGTTACATTTTTTAAAAGTTGAAATGTTTGCTTAGCAATTATTTACAGTCGTATAATTGATATAAAATAATATTCCACATTAAACTGTGCCATCCGCGGAATTAAATATTTGTTGCAGCATGTGAANCTGTAGCACGATGCTACATTTTAGGATTACGTATGCTCCAACAAGGTCCACTTGTGTGGATATCTACTTGCTGAAAACGAATCCCGGCGTAGCCAACCTCAACGTGATAGGCACGTTAGCTTAATCAAATAAAACAATTCGAAGTGGTCTGTATACTGATTCGTTTTCAGCAAGTAGAGATCCACACAAGTGGACGTTGTTGGAGCATACGTAATCCTAAAATGTAGCATCGTGCTACAGATGGCGTTTACTGCGCCGTTTGTAGTATTTTCTAAAACGCACTGTTAAGACAGCAGGTAAAAGTTGGTCTGTGTTCTGTCGGAGCTGCCTGCGTCGCGCTGATGAGATCTAAAAAGATCGAAATCGCGATCCGCGTCTGGCAGTTTCGACAGAATACAGACCACTTCAAATTATTTTATTCAATTTAGCGTATACTTTTGACTGTCCGGACTATTGTATTCCATTGGAAAAAAATACAAAAGGATCCGCCAAAAAATACATTCTCAAAATCCCTGACTAGTGAACTACCATGCACTGCAGCTGATACACCTTAGTCATAAATGGCATGTATTCCAAATGGTATGTGTCTCGGTATAGCAAACCCATCATGACCAAACCGTTATGGGAACGGCCTTTGCAAAATTAAATTTTAAATTTGTGAATTCAACAAAATTTATTGCAAAGGCTGGCATATATTAGGAATTTGGTAGTAAACCTCTATGTGACAAATATTTCTCAAATACCTCTTCACCGTTCGTCGTCAGTCGTCAGGTTTTCAGACGGGTTATTTATTATAACACTTGGTTGTAATGTAGGCCAACGGTATAACTGTTTTATCTTCTCTCAGCACTTGTACATCGTTTACAGGTACATCTGTCTAATTACGTTTATATCTATTCTCATTTATTGTAACAAGTAGTAACATCTGTTGAACACTAAATAACACCAACTTTATGGACCGTAGTGCTTAATGAAAATAAAGAGTATTAGCAACATTTAATGTAAGTATGGTAATAAAATAGAGGGTTTGTCTACTGTGTCGTTAAACTTTGCAATTAAAGCGTAAACACATTCGGATTCTTCCTACTTTAAGTGTCATACCGTGCAACAAGCTACGATATATTTCGGAAACATAAGGGACATTATGTATTTTTTGTTATTATTGAGAATTTAAAACCAAAATAAAAAAAATATATTTCTAATTTGATTTCCATTTACTTCCTTTTTCAAGGCACTTTATTTTGTGTTTGTTTTGTCCTCAATTCGGTTTTGATCCTTGTAATGAAATTTGCGGACGAGCACAAAATCGTGGGATTAACAAGTCGCGTGGGTTATGCAAACAATAAAATAGGTTACATTTCAGAATCGAAGAAATAATTTATGTCTTAACAAATATGCATGTAAACTATATGTGATCGGTATTCCGGACTATTCAAAAGGTCTGGAGTCAGTGTAGAATGCATCTCGTGATAGCACCGAAACACTTATACCTACTGGTGACATTCGCCACTGCTGGCACACAGACAAGTCAATTGCACGCATTCCGCAGTTAGGTATACGGTATTGCCGGAGCAGTCGGGGCTTTCGGTGAGGTTATTACCCTAATGTTTATGTATATCACTGAGTAATGCGAGATAGTTCATTCTATTTCTTATTCGTATGCCTTCTTCTCCCTTAATTTTACCGAAGTTCTGAGCAAACAGTGTATAATACTTACTCAAGATTAAATGCCTATGTATTACTTAAGCAATTTTTTTCATAATAAACATCTCGGAGAGGGCAACAGAACGCAAACCGCACTAGAAAAACTTTGCTGTTTTTATTTTGGGAGATATTCTAAAGGTGGTTGTCTAGTTCGAAAATGGTTTCTTTGGAGAAAAAATATGACCTACTAATTTCATAACTTTTGTAAATAACAGTCATACTGCATATTTCTTAATAAGGGTTAGACTACGGTTAGTAGTTGGGAGTTAAATTAAAGTTAAAGTCACATTGTGGCGGCCTTCACCATCATAACTTTTCACTACCCTTGCGAATCCTGTCAAAAGGATTCTTCTAATTTTTAAAATAAGAAATTGTGTTGTATAATATTCTGTGAAAGCAATTCTTATTTGATCTGTAAAATGATATATAATCTGTATAAAGCGTAAAATAATTCTAATTATGCATTATGAATAAAGTAAATTGTATAAGCTGACCGATTTCGGTTTGAACAAAAAAAGGAGAATAAAGCCTGAAATCACAAAATTCTAAATTAAAGTAGATTTGCATGTTTATTTTGATATGGTATCTGCATCATGAACATTTATTCTCGTCTTATAATATCTATAAAAGTCTTGACTCTGCTCCCCCGTTACTTACAAAATTAGAAATTGATTTTTTATTTTGGCAGTTCAGATGCACCTAATAGTAAGAGTTAACAAACGCTATTAATTTTTTCCTTTAATCATTTTAATGCTTGCCTTCATGAAAAAGTTTGAACTATTTTCCATGCCATATATAGTTTAGATACAACGTCAAAAAGCTTTACCAAATACTAAGAATTTACGATCTTTCGAAGTTATAAAATTTTATTATCATTGTCTCGTTCATCTTATATGGACAAATCACTCAAGTCGTTAAAATATAAAAAAGAAAATGTATTGTTTACTACTGCGTTTAAAAAGTGAGATAAACAAGTTTTTGTCATCTTCATAGTCACACTAGAATTTTCTTGTATGAAGGCGTCGAAAAATTGATCCATAATCGTGCGCGTAGTGATGAGCAAAATTGGTTTCGGTCTTGAAGTCTTAGTTTTGGTTTCGAAAATGCAAAACCAATACAAAGACCAGGACTGTCCTTATATTAGCAAAACCAAGACCGAGATGAACGAACATAACTAAGACTGAATTTGCAAGACCAAGATCAAATAGGAAAATTAAACGAAAAGTTGTAACGGTCGATTTGTGAGTTATTTGAAACAACTTTAGTGTTTCCGTTTCTTGGAACAAAATATTCTTTGTATTTGAAATTTTCAGTTTGTTTTACTAGATTTTGATACTACATATATAAAAAAACAACATTTATTAAAAAAGGGATCCACACGAATGCCCTCTCAGTAAGCGTTCTTTGTCCCTATGTCTGGATAATACATGGTTGAAATATAGACACAAACTAATTTTTTTTTCGGATATGACCAAGACTGGTACAGTTTTGGTCTTGGTATTGCTTTGCTCATCACTATTTATGGGGTCTTCAGCTCAAACCAACCAAACCAAATGGTTTGACATTCTCTCTTGTTCCTATCTTCATATTGACACCCACAGAGTCCTCTGTACTCTACTTTTTTTAATGCCAGCTCATTTTTATCCTTTTCTAATCCACGCTGTTTATAACATCTTTCTAAAATCTAACATTTAATAATAGCTTCTAGCTTTTTTCCGCTACGTCAACCGCTCACGTTTCACGTCTGTACAGAGCGTTACTCCAAAGATATCTTACAAAAATAGTGGATACACTTGGTTTAGGAATTTAAGGATGTTTGGAAGGTACAATCGGAGACAAGAGTACATAAAATTAGAAATTCGTGATTGATTAGGTTTTGCAGCATATCATGAGGTAAATAAATACTATCTATACTAAAAAACAAATGTACGGTTTGAGAGGAAATTTGGAAAATGAAAAATTTGAATAAAATAAGAAATAACGAATAATATGGAAAATTTTTAACTGACTTTTGGCAGTGAATATGTCTTGATTTCAACAAACAAAAAAATATTTAGTTTCAATCTCTATTAATAATGAGCGTAAAACTTTTTAATATGTTTAAATAATAATTAAAACTTTAAAATTGCATTTATTTCAGACAATTATAAATATTATCATTATATTATCAAGTAAAAACGAGATTTTCAG
>NW_020439030.1:1251307-1263908 GCF_000699045.2 Agrilus planipennis
AACCCCGATAGCCACTCGTGATGATCATGAATGGATCAGACGATTTTGAAAACAAATTTGGATCAAATTTGAAACATATGTTCTACATTCAATGAATAAAAATATATACTAGTAAATAAATGATCAAATTTAGGAATTAAAAATCAGTAAACCAGTTGATGAATTTTTGCGACAAACTATTTACGTAAAATAGCTGTCATATTTACTAAATTTCTTTCTAAATAAGTATGAGCGCAATATAACGTCATATGAACGATATTTCATGTATTCATACATTTACAAAAATTATCTGTAATTTGATGACGACATTACATGAAGAAAAGTTTATGCAAAAAAATGAATTATTACGATTATACACAAAATTGCATAAACATGCCATAATATTTATGAAGAAAAAAAAGTGATTTTAATTATTAAATCTTTACACCAAATTTACATCACATAAATTGTAAATTTGTTGTAAACTTTTGGTAAATTAAATAAAATAAAACGTCTGACTTGAACAACCGACAGACAGACCGCCGGGTTAATTTCTCGAATTTACAGACATAAAGACAATTTTGTTCTTCAGTCATCAGTTTTCGGTTACACTTTAACGCAATAAGTTGTCACGGAAATTTAAAAAGTGTTGGTTGTTATCCAATAAGTTACAGTTTTCAAAAATGTGAGTTACAAAATACATACATTAGGTATATCGTCTCAATAATAACTTCATGTTATAAAATAATCTTTTCTTTTAGTTATTATTAAACATAAGACTCTGGAATTTTGTTAAAGCGTTAGTATAGCTTTTCAAAAGCATCACTAATGCAAGCTAATAATTCAAGTAATCAAGACCTAGTCTATGAAGATCTAACAAATATATATTCAGTAGAGAAGCTGGATATTATCAACCACATATAATCCAGAATCCAGGAAAACATTAATAATAATACAACATCCTCGTACTTTTGAAGAGAAGATGTTAAAATCATTGTCAAACATGGAGTAAGTTTTGTCAGAAGATTTGGGCAATTTTATATCACTTCAAAGAAAATGAACACAGAAAAACAGTGACAGTGAATATGATATACCAAAAATTAATATATAACCTTTATATATATACATAGATTTATATAAACATATTTTTTATAAATTAATCATTTTTATATTCTTTTTGTTAAAACCATAGGTATAATATGTTTCATATAATTTCATAATATACTTTAAAAATGTAAAAGGAATTTATATAAAACATTAATTCTACAATATTTTTTTTGTATATGTATGTAGCTACTGTATAACGTAATACTAATAAATACGAAAATAATTGATTAAAATATTTTAATTGTATACAGTTTGCTAATTTATTTCAAACAATATATAATGAATTGTATAAAATATTACATACAATTGTAAATACAATTCATTATAAATACTTTGAAATAAGCATTTTAGCAAAATGATGTGTACGATTAAAAAATATTAATTATTTTCAAATATGTAGGTATATACCTTTCAATTTTTTTACCGTCAATTATTTACCATCATATCATGAGTTAAAATTTATCTAAATATGATGAGAGACATTGCTGCATGTAAGTACAGTAAATTTTGCTCTCATATGTGCCTCATAGGTTTCTTCATTTCAATGTCTTAAATGGTATGTCTATTTTACGTAAGTAATTCAATTTACGAAAAGTTGTCTTCGTGTTTAGTATTCGTTTGACTCATGAAATGCAGACAATATGTTACTTCACAAGGTGAGCAACCTTTACACATGTCGTGATGATACGAATAGTAAATTTTTCGTAAATATGAAGTAAATGTGGCTATCGGGGTAAACAGAACCAATAGTTCATGGTGGGCAGTATTCTATAGAAATATAGAAATTGTCACGTGGGTCTCGGTTTAGATCTCATTGGATCTCATCAGCACTCAGTGTGTGTGTGTCTAGAAAACGTTGGAAAATTTGTGGGATTCAAGAATGTTCGACACAGTCTACTAGGATATAATCGTTTGGTTACGTGTTTACCATGTAGGGGTAGTTACGTCGTGGGTCCAGTTTGATAAGTCGATATTCTTAAGGACGTTGTCGAATATTTTTAAATCCTTTAAACTGTTGCAATATTCTGTAGATATGACATTCACTACGCTATTTGTAGCCATTCGAAGAGTAATTGGTATAGAAAATGGGTGTAAACTTTATGAGAGCACTTAAAAGGGACATTTACTTAAAACGTTGCACTTGTGATACAATTTGTTTAAAAGAATACAAAGGTTTCATTCTTTTTGTCACTTTTAATCACTTTCTTTGTGTTAAAAATTGTTTGAAAAATTAAGTTTAAAGGAATTGTTTGTATATAGGTATGCAACACATCGTACACTTCAGCATAAGAAACTGCTGATACTAACTACGTAATAATGCTTTGCCCTGTGCTGACAGCACTCATAATTTCTTTTGTATATAATATTTAAATAGTTTAAACATTTTAAACAGTATATATGTACCTATAACCACAAGAACTATTAATTTCAAGTGGGTTGATTCAATTGAAGATTAGAGGAATACCAAGAAGGGTCATCAACTACATACACCTTCTTTGTTAAATATTTATCTTTAGCGTTATTTCTTCTAATTATGCGTGTTAACGCTGAAAGGTGAAAAGCGACAATGGTAATCTTCGGTTTTAGTCTGTGGTGATGAGGGTTTAAGCTGAAGTTCACCCTACAAATTACAAGGAACTTTTTGTTAGCCTATGTAGTACCAAAAAGCATAAGCTGATATCGTCGTTCGCTAATGCATGAATGTTACATTTTTTAAAAGTTGAAATGTTTGCTTAGCAATTATTTACAGTCGTATAATTGATATAAAATAATATTCCACCTCCTGTAAATGAATCTAGGAAAAAAAGCCCCTAGCGAAAAAAATCTCCTCGGAAAAGGAGTTCCGGAAAAAATAAACCCCTTGGAAAAAAATCTTGAAAACTTTATTGTAAACGTTCATATGATTTAAAAAATCAACATATTAAGTTATTGTCTTTCTTATATGTAGTGACTATCTTCACTACAATTTTATGAAGTAATGTAAATAGAGGTAAGCTTTATAAACTTCTGTTTGATGAAAAACTACAGTAAATGTACAAATTCTAAAATTTGTTTAGTTATTATCTTAAATTATGACCAATAGCTTTCATAAAGTAGGTACTGCATATTTCTAGTATCTTGCGTATACTTCATATACAAAGTCCGACGTGTTCTTGCAATTTTGTACAACTAACACTCTGTACGTTGAATATGAAATATAAATTATCAGAAAACTAAATAAAAAAAGCAATGAATCATTTTCTTTTCTGCAATAGTTAAATAAGCAAGTATTTTTTATCTACATGTACATAGTATATAGTGTCCGATTTTAGATATCTAGGAAGTCAGATAAGTCAGGACGGAATAAGTATTAGAGATAGCAGAGGATAGCACAGGGTCGAGTCGCCTTCAATAAAAAGAAACTATTTCTATGCTCGCAAACGGTTAATTTAGGAATTCTAAAAAGATTGTTAAAGGTTTATGTTTAGAGCGCGGCGCTGTACGGTTGCGAAATATGGACAGGGAGAGCGGCGGAAAGGAAAAGTTAGAATGTGTTACTGGAGGATACCGTGGATAGAGAAGATTAGAAATGAAGAGATATTAGAAAGAATAGGAGAACAGAGGACTATGGAAGTCAATAAGAAATAGGTGAGATAGGTTGGTAGGACAGCTTTTTAGGTATGAAGGCCTAGTCAGAGACATATTAGAGGCAGAAACGGGAGGTAGAAGGGGTAGAGGTAGGCCTAGATTAGATATGTTGTTCTAGATTTAGGGAAATGCGAAGATTAGCTCAAGATAGGAAAGAGTGCAGGTGCGTGTCCAACTATTCTTAGTACTTACGATCTTATAATGATGATGATGACATAGTATATTAAATCGTGTATTCTGTCAACAAACAGATATAAAAACTGTGTACCTTATAATAAACCAAAGGTATTATTATTTTTTTTTCGGGGGATTTTTTGGGAACTTTTTCCGAGGCTGTTTTTCCTGGAGGATGTTTTTCCGATTATCCCTGTAAATAATAAATTGTATAACTTGATATTTTTATGTTCTCTATCACTTTTATCGTGACTTTTTGTAACAAAATAATTCGTCGTCATCATTGAAACGCCTGGCCGCGGCATTTTGAGTCCTTGACATATCGTTAGGTAAATTGAAACATTCCTACAAAGTCGTTTTACATCAGGTACCTACTTACGTTTATGCTAAAACGACGACAGAGACTGAAAATGTTCGACTATTGTTACCACTGACATGAGTTTTATGTTTTGGAAATTACTTAGGTATTCAAATAGCCTTCTTACGTTGTCCATAAAATTCATTTCAATTTAATCAAAATTTTAAAAACTTCAGTGTACCAACAGTTTAATTTTTGTGTTTTAGTATTACATATAACCTCAAATTAATGAGGTATCATCACCTTGTAGCTTTGGGGTGGAGAACTAAAACCAGGAGCCCGGGTTCGATTCCCGTCAAGGGATTGTCAGTAGCAAAAATCTTCATTAATTGAATTAACTCTACAAAAATTCAAAATGTCTCAGTTTAATTTTTATTATCCAGAGACATATTAGAGGCAGAAACAGGAGTTAGGAGGGGTAGAGGTAGACCTAGGTTAGATTACTCTTCGCAAATAGTTAAGGATGTGGGATGTTCTAGTTTTAGGGAAATGCGAAGTTTAGCTAAGGGTAGGAAAGAGTGTCCAACCAGTCTTAGGACTGACGACCTTATGATGTTGAGTTGTATTAATAGTGTGTATATGCAATTATTTAACATTATTCTACACTTTGTTTGGGAATTTTTACTCAGTACATGATGTATTTTGCTGTGCACTCATATTTATAATGCTTACATTACATAACATACTGTATATTGCCTAAATGATCTCGCCATTTTACTGTATACTGTATACGTTTATATTGCAATAATAACGTATTTTATTATTTAGAGATTCAAGTTAAAAAGCTGTTAAAAAAAATCTCTTTACGTTTGTGTTAACTTGCATACTTATATAACTTAAGTAACGAAAATCGATTTATGTATGGTATTCTATCGTAAAGAATTGTAAGAATGATAATATATTGAAATCTTGATATCTGTTCGTATCTCATTCAGGCACTTTTTAATATACATTTCACATATGCTGCAATTACGACTGGATTTTTTTGATTGGTCATTCAGTTGGAATTTGCGCTTGGTGAATACCATGGATTACAAAAGTATCAATTTCAATAGATATATGAAAAATGTGAAAAATTGCCTCATAATCCTTTAAGTTATCAGTTGCCCCATTTCGCAAATATAACCTGAACTAATAATTACGAGAAGCGTATCATAGACAGAACGAGATTAATAAAAACAACCTTTTTTAAACATGATATTAGTGACCGCGTTTTTTGGCCTAGAACTGTTTTATTTGTTTTAAACTACAGATTTAAATTATTAATTTTTTATTTACTACTCTAAAGCTACAAGGAAAATAGAAACAGTTGCAGGATGCAAAACCAAAGAGATTAAATTAACAGATTGTCTACTACAGGGTGGCCCATTAAGTGCACTTCTCTTCATGTTACTCTTAGCGGATATTACAGAATACTTTAAAGCAAAGGTTCGTATAAATATCGACAAGAGAAGTGAACTACTTCTATTTGCAGATGACCTACTAATTCTAGAAATGACATTGTAGACCTGCAACATAAACTAACAACTCTTCAGGAATATGCTGAGGAAAACAGATTGATAGTCAACATCAAGACGACAAAGTGCATTCTGTTCAAAACGGCAGGAAAGACTCAAAAGTAAGGAAGTTACTCTACAAAGAACAAGAAATAGAAATGCTCAGGAGCATCACATATCTAGGAATGCGATTTACCGCGTCAGGATTATTTTCTGAAAGAACTCACATGTTTAAAACAAGAGCAAGAATTGCACTTAATGTAGTGTGGAACTACATAAGAAGAACAAGAATGACAAGATGGGCAAGGCACTCTTTAACGTGTAATTGACTCTACTATATAGTGCAGGAAAATGGGGCCTAAATCATATAGAGGAACTAGACGTAGTACAAAGGAACTTCATAAGAAGCGTCTTGAATGTTCCTAGAATGACTCCATGCTACTCGATTAGATGCGAAGTAGGTGCTACATCTCTTGAGCTAACGATAGCAAAGAGAGCGCTCAAATATTGAGCAAAACTAATGACAATGCCAGAAGAAAGATACCCAAAAGGGTTCTGTTTAGCTACGAAACTGGTATTCGGCCATTAAAAAACTCTTGAGTTGTACTCAATGCGAGGACCTATGGAAACAAGAAGGAGTGTCTAGCAACAATATAATACATGCTATACCTGAAGTGCTAACTAACTTGACTACACTAAGGATATCACAAGACTTAAGGATTTAGAATATATGCCTACCTATAAACAAATTCAAGATCTTGAAGAAATAATAAAAGAAAACTATCTAGACTGGAATATTTCGATTAAATTCAAGCAGACACTAGCACAGTTACGACTAGGAAACCACAAAACTATTATAATCAGAGTAAACAAAATTAAGCACATCATCAATACGAGAGACCTATGCAGATGCTGCAACACAGAAGAAGAATGCTAAGTTTAGACCATTGCTTAGAATTTGAGAGGACGCCGGTTCGATTCCGTGTCCGTCTACCTTGGTCCAAGTTTTTCTGTAGTTTCCTTGGATCACTTAGGCAAATGCTGAGGCAGTCATATTCCACAGATAATCTTTCATTCTCTTCCGCTCTCTTTCGTCCGTCTCATCTTTCTCACCCGAATCACGACCCACCTATTCCCACGATTCCTGAAAGAAGGCTTAAGAGGATCTTCCGCCCTACCTTCCGGCGTAATCCGAAAGAACTGCCCGCCCACCAGTACTATTGGCTGGTGGGAATGAAACGACCAAAATTTTAATTTTAATTATTTGAAGAAGAAACATTGGAACACTCGGAGAGAAACTCATACCAAGTAATGATATAACAGAAATGTTAAACATCAATATCAACATCATCTCTTCCTGACAATTTTTTTTTAATCAGTATTCATATTTATTGCTTTGTAATCATGCTAAAATTACGCCATAATTAGTCATATGAACGGAAGGAGCAATTTATATATTGATCTTAAGGAAACGGAAAAGCCATAAATCATTTTTGCAGTGGGGTAGGTGGAAATGAGAGCCATCTCGTTCGTGCATCTGATATCCATTTTCATGCGATGCAATTCAAGTGAATATGTGAATATTTAGTTTCTAATTGGAAGGTATCGTATGTTTCATTCGGAGCTATCAATCTGCAATAGGTATTCGTTCTCTCTGTGGTTCCGGGACGAAATTATTATAGGATCGAGTGTAATAGCACTTTGACTTCTATTATAAGTGGGTATATATCTCCACATTGATTTTTTACAACTCAAGTAAAATTGTTACTATTTACAATATTTCACGCCGTTCTACTTCTACTTATCACATTCGCCGTAAATGTCATGGATATTAAACATGAATTAATGAATAAACAGAGAAAATTGGAATGTGAAAGCAGAAAAGGGGAAGGTGTATATGGAATATTCCTAAAATAACTTTTTTCTGTGATAATGTATGCAAATTACATAAATTAGTGTATTTTCAGTGTTAACTGGAACAATGACACGTATTCATTGCTGTTATTTGTTAGAAATGAAAAACATTTGTTTTTGTTAATTTATTCTGATATACTGAAAGATACCGTAATACAAACGCATGTAAATGATAAAGATTCCATGCGGCATGACGTTAAGAAAAGTAGTGATGGGCAAAGTTAGGCCAATACTAAGATTGGGTCAGTCTTGACCATTGACAATATAGTCTCAATCTTGGTCTTGCTCATTTAATCTAATACTTACGTTTTTTTTTCTTTTTTAATTTTTCTAAGCACAAATTTTTCTATTTACCAACAAAATAATTGCCTTAAATGTTGAAATTTTCTGTCATACATGGCGGTTTGTCATGAATTTTAATGAAAATAGTATTGATAGTTGTGAGGGTTTTGAAAACTGGAAAACTTATCGTTCCACCAATGCATAAATTGACCTTTTAAAGAAAAAAAAATAGTACAAGGTAGTTGAAAGAGGTAAAAAATATTAAAAAAAAAAGTTTGTTTATTTCAATCTTGTGTTATCCAGACCTAGGAACAAAGAACACTTACTCCAAAAACATTCTTGTATATTATCTCTTTTTTCAAAAAGCGGTGAAATTTTTTTATATTTAATGAATTTAAGCAAACTGAAAATTTTAAACACAAAAAATGTTGTCCAACAAAAAAGTATATTAATGTTGCTTCATATAGTTTAAGTCATAAATCTACCGGAAGTAATAATTTTTCGTTTAATCTTGTATATTTGGTTTTCGTTGTAGTCTTAGTCTTGTTCGTACGGTCTTGCATGGTCCAAGACTAATTTTGGTCATCACTAAAGAAGAGTTTAATAAGTTATAAAGAAATTTAAAAGTTGCGGTATCCTGAATTAGATTCGGCGAATTCTTTAAAATGAAATATTAATATCTTCTACGTAAGTCAGGAAAACTCAATAATTTTATTTTTGTCAAAATCATGCAATAAAGTATTTTGAAATTTGGCGACATGTTAAGAACTGTATTTCTTTATATTCCTACAGATTTGTAATATCAATTGTACACGATGAAGATTTTACTAAATGTCGGCATTTTTCTCTGAAATATTACACTAATATTAATTGATCTGGTCACACGTTTGAAGAGTCCCCGTGGTACTCATAATTCAGTCAGTAATTATACGCGAAGTGCGTTATGCGTTATGTTAGATATTGTAAAAAAAAACGCACGAACAGCCACTGTTTCCTTTATCGTCATACCTATTTATTTAAAACTCGAGTTATTACGAAAAATGGACAGTGGGCGCTGCAGGAAAGGAAAGGTTAGAAGTGTTGATATGATGTTGAATGATAAGGATGCCGTGGATAGAGAAGGTTAGAAATGAAGAGGTATTAGAAAGAATAGGAGAATAGAGAACTCTACGGAAGTCAATAAGAAATAGGCAAGATAGGTTGGTAGAACACCTTCTCAGGCATGAAAGTCAAAGACATTTTAGAGACAAAAACGGCAGTTAGGAGGGGTAGAGGTTGACCTATATTAGATTACTGTTCACAAATAGTTAAGGACGTGGGTTGTTCTAGTTTTAGAGAAATGCGAAGATTAGGTCAGGATAAGAAAAAGTGGAGGTGCATGTCCAACCAGTGTTAGGACTGACGACCTTATGATGTTGAGTTATTACATTATTCATTACTATTGAAACATAGAATAAGTTACTGTCAGTACCAAACGGAATTAAATATTCTTAAAGGACCCAAGAAAACGAATGACAAGGGAAATTTAGCCTTGTTTCGATAGGTATATCCACATATCCAGGATGTTTTTAATTAAAAATTGCGAACTTTGGCGTGTTGGGCGTGTTCAAACGTGGCAGTGGCTGTGGTTTAACACCGGCTAACGGAATCACCTAAATTAATGCGATTGCGTTTAGAGTCCGCCGATATTTTTATTGTAACGAAAAGTAATTAAACTGATTTACATGTTAATTAAAAATGTTAGGCTGTTTATACTATGGTTAATTTGTGGCAAACTAATTTTAGGTAGAAAATGTTGATTGTCTTTGCTTGTCTTTATTTGATTGGCATATTTGAAATGCTATAAGGTAAGGATGAAAGGGTAGGGTTTAGCAGGGATAGATGGCATGCGTCAAGGGTGTAGATTGGGTTATGGTGAGAATGACTTTCTCTGATAGGCTTAGCTAATGAATCAAAGATTAGGGTATCGACGATAGTTCTGGGCAAAAATATCGACATATCGATAGTGATCGGTAATTATTAATATACCGATAATAATAATATCAACTGATAACTATCGATGTAGGGTAAGATTGGGTAAATCGTACCGTAATCTAAATCGTACCACCGTTACTTTTCATATTTAGGATGCATATTGTGCTATCTTGTGTTCAAACTTAAAACCTGTTATTCAATACAAATTAATGCAGATGTCATGTTTTTTGGAATGACGGTTGTATTTACGATTATGGTGGATAATGAAAAAGGCAGTTTACGGGTGTAGTATTTCCTTGTCGTGTCTAAGGCTTTATTTAATACTAGGTAAGCACAACACGATGTATTTTAGTATGCACTGATTTAATAGCAATTTATTGTCAACCACACACTAAAAGAAGATTAAAATATACTCTAGAAATGTTTTGTTCTAACTAAGAAAACAAAATGTACAAGTCCGATAAATCGTACCGACAAACGTTGTTAAATCGTACCGGTACGATTTACCAACCTAATACTTGTGTTTATGTGTTTTTATATTAAATTAGAATTGAAAACATTTCTTGTAGGGCCTAATGGCAAACAAAAGGAAGTACCATCATTTGCGTTCACTAAACAAAGTAGCCAACGAAAAAAACATGCACTATGACCGGCTAACAGTATTGGACAAGCATTAGCACATCTTATAAAATTAGTTTCTCTATTTAGAAGCTTCTCTGTTTGGGATAACTCCTACAGATGTTCGTCGCCTGACATTTCAAGTTGCTGAAAAGAACTATTCCACATACATTCAACAGAGAAACAGGACTAGGTCGGAAAAATTGGTATTAGAATTTTATGAAACGGCATCCCGTTTTGTCTTTNAATTTAGAAGTGCTTCCGCATTTTGTGAACAACAAAGCATCCTCATATTTGTTACCCACCGTTAAATTAGTGATCATTGTACGTAGTGGGCTGAGAAGCGGAATTGGATTAACTCAATAATAATTACGCGTAACTGCATTACGTTACGGAATAGTAGATAACCGCAACTAAAGCCAGAGAGAGGGCGATGCCTCCTGCTGTTATGATACTTACTTGCAGTAAGTGCAACGCTAATTGGAACTGACCTTTAAACACTTTAATTAACTTACATAATGTACATTATAATAACTAGTTTAAAGCCTTTCAGCAAAACTTTATTTTTAAATGCTTCAATAACGCGTATTCGCTAGCCAAAATCAATTTATATTTCCACTGAAGGATGATAATTAAAATAGAAACGAAACTATTGAAATATTTTAGTGATAAAACGTTATTCTATTTTTAATGACAATTGTTTTAGCCACTGAGTTATTATCAAAGAGTATACATACTCACATATGAATTAGTTACCTAAACAACGAACATGATCAGTCTATTTTATTGATAACTAGTGACCCGCCCCAGCTTCGCACGGGTGCAATGCTGATACTAAATATATTTTTGTTTTGTTTATATTATTATCGAAAAGGGTAAATCTTCAAGAGATACCCCCTGAACATACTAAATATACTACAGAATGTCTTTATATACAACACTCACAGTGTTTTTGTCATTAGACAATACAAACCGGCCGGTACCGCCGCAACCGCTATGTCCCTGCATTTTAAATCTGTAATATCAAAAGCATCACTAATGCAAGCTAATAATTCAAGTAATCAAGACCTAGTCTATGAAGATCTAACAAATATATATTCAGTAGAGAAGCTGGATATTATCAACCACATATAATCCAGAATCCAGGAAAACATTAATAATAATACAACATCCTCGTACTTTTGAAGAGAAGATGTTAAAATCATTGTCAAATATGGAGTAAGTTTTGTCAGAAGATTTGGGCAATTTTATATCACTTCAAAGAAAATGAACACAGAAAAACAGTGACAGTGAATATGATATACCAAAAATTAATATATAACCTTTATATATATACATAGATTTATATAAACATATTTTTTATAAATTAATCATTTTTATATTCTTTTTGTTAAAACCATAGGTATAATATGTTTCATATAATTTCATAATATACTTTAAAAATGTAAAAGGAATTTATATAAAACATTAATTCTACAATATTTTTTTTGTATATGTATGTAGCTACTGTATAACGTAATACCAATAAATACGAAAATAATTGATTAAAATATTTTAATTGTATACAGTTTGCTAATTTATTTCAAACAATATATAATGAATTGTATAAAATATTACATACAATTGTAAATACAATTCATTATAAATACTTTGAAATAAGCATTTTAGCAAAATGATGTGTACGATTAAAAAATATTAATTAATTATTTTCAAATATGTATATACCTTTCAATTTTTTTACCGTCAATTATTTACCATCATATCATGAGTTAAAATTTATCTAAATATGATGAGAAACATTGCTGCATGTAGTACAGTAAATCTTGCCCTCATATGTGCCTCATAGGTTTCTTCATTTCAATGTCTTAAATGGTATGTCTATTTTACGTAAATTACGAAAGTAATTCAATTTACGAAAAGTTGTCTTCGTGTTTAGTATTCGTTTGACTCATGAAATGCAGACAATATGTTACAAATTTTTACGTTCACAAGGTGAGCAACCTTTACACATGTCGTGATGATACGAATAGTAAATTTTTCGTAAATATGAAGTAAATGTGGCTATCGGGGT
>NW_020439030.1:1265393-1280717 GCF_000699045.2 Agrilus planipennis
ACCCACGATATCCTCATCATCCGCCTATAACACCACATTTCGAACGCTTCTAACCTTTTCTTTTCCGCCGCGCCCACTGTCCATGTTTCGCACCCGTACAACGCCGCGCTCCAAACAAACACCTTTAACAACCTTTTTCGAATTTCTAAATTAACCGCTCGCGAGCTTTTTGTGATTTCTTTTTATTAAAGGCGACACGACCCTGCGCTATCCTCTGCTTTATATCCCTACTACTCCTTCCATCCTCACTTATCTGACTTCCTAGATACCTAAAACCAGTCACTTCTTCTAATCTTTCGTTTCCTACCTTTATATTCGCTCTTTCTTAGCAGACGAACACAAGAACCGCCAATAGTGCAATACTGGCCTGCCACACGGGCGGCCCCCGTTCTATCACCGGCCGATGTCTAACCACTTTTTCTTAAATTAGGTTTATTTTTTATTTACTATTTATCATATAAATTGTGTCGCTGGACCGGCCAATTCGCCATTCGTCATACATTAAAACAAAGGTCACGTAGGGAGGTCATTCGTCAAGTTAAATTACTTCCTTTTTAGAAAATATTCAACCAGGAGTCGACCTGGTCATATAACCGCATCGTTAACCGCACCCCTTCCATCTTCTTTATACTGAATGCATAATTTCTCGATTTGCTCCCCTTTTGTTCGAGCATAATTCTTGTTCCTGATTATACGGCGATTTTTTCCCTTCTCAAATATTCACTCCTGATCGATATTAAATTCTATAATGTTCAGAAGCCTCGTTTATGTGCTAACAAACAAATGAGTCAAACATCTTCCTTATAAATTTAGTTGACTATTTCTGGGTCTAATATAATGTAGGGTAAGGTTGGGTAAATCGTACCGTAATCTAAATCGTACCGCCGTTACCTTTCATATTTAGGACGCATATTGTGCTATCTTGTGTTCAAAAGGCAGTTTACGGGTGTAATATTTCCTTGTCGTGTCTAAGGCTTTATTTAATACTAGGTAAGTACAACACGATGTATTTTAGTATGCACTGATTTAATAGCAATTTATTGTCAACCACACACTAAAAAAAGATTAAAATATACTCTAGAAATGTTTTGTTCTAACTAAGAAAACAAAACGTAGAAGTCCGATAAATCGTACCGGTACGATTTACCAGCCTAATACTTGTGTTTATGTGTTTTTATATTAAATTAGAATTGAAAACATTTCTTGTAGGGCCTAATGGCCTGTTATTTAATATTAAACTCATTAATAGCGGTTGTCTTAAAAATAGCACATATCGCATTTGATTTATCAGACTGTTGTTGTACATAGGTACAATATAAAGCTGTAGTGGCAAACAAAAGGAAGTACCATCATTTGCGTTCACTAAACAAAGTAGCTAACGAAAAAAACATGCACTACGGCCGGCTAACAGTATTGAACAAGGATTAGCACATCTTATAAAATTAGAAGTTTCTCTATTTAGAAGCTTCTCTGTTTGGGATAACTCCTACAGATGTTCGTCGCCTGACATTTCAAGTTGCTGAAAAGAACTATTCCACATACATTCAACAGAGAAACAGGACTAGGTCGGAAAAATTGGTATTAGAATTTTATGAAACGGCATCCCTTTTTGTCTTTGAGACTACCAGAGAAAGTATCTATTGCTAGAGCTATAAGCAAAGCGTCTCGACCAAAAACAATTCAAATAGAACTGAACACTAAAGATTGGTATTGCCTAATAGGCGAAAATACTGCTATTGAGGATATAGTGCAGTGCCAAACTTGCAAGCTGTGGGTTCATGAAAGCTGTGCAGGTTCTGGGAAATCTTTAAAAGAATATATTACTATTGAGGATATAGTGCAGTGCCAAACTTGCAAGCTGTGGGTTCATGAAAGCTGTGCAGGTTCTGGGAAATCTTTAAAAGAATATATTTATGTTAATTGCAAATAAACATTTAGCTTCTTCCATAAAACAAGTTTTAAGTACGATTTGGATACATAGAGGTACGATTTACCGAATAAGTTTGCCAAATCGTACTGCTCGAAGGGTTTAAGTTTTATATACGTTGTAAGTTTTATATTTAGGTTTTCTTTTGCCAATAAGCAAAATAAACATCTTTTTACTCAGAAATGCTTTTACTAATACTTAATGTAACAAAATAAAATTTAAATCCATGAATTACTTAAAAATGGTACGATTTAGCCTACTTTACCCTAATTGGAAAATAGAGTAGTTGAAAAATGTATTTTCCACCTTCCCAACAACATCCTGTATCATCAATACAAAGTCTTCAACCCGAAGGCTGGTTGGACACGTATTTCTACTTCTTCCTATCTGTCTACTTCCCACCTACTGTCCATACCGATTTCTATTGAAATTCGAAAGGAAGATAGTCATTATGATTTTTCACATACGATACCAAGATTTAATTTTCTACGTTTAATAAGTAATTTCCAAGAAAATGACTGAAATCTTGTTACGGTTCCGTGTTTTGACTTTACCATTTACCACACTTTTACCATAAAATAGGTAACAAACAAAAAACATTTTAATATTGTATGCGAGCTGTTTTATTGACGACAAACGAGTCGAAATGGATTTTGAATAGCCATAATAGCGCATTTCAGATGAACACTTTAAAATGTAGTCGAATCCATAATACAATTTGCAAGCGATAAGAGAAAAGTCGATAACAGGCAAACTTTGTATTCCACCTGCACGAAACACTACTTACATATTTAAGGGCACTTCGCATGTCAATTAGGTCATGCTGCTTTCCAATCGGGAATCGACAATTTCCGATAAAATATTTAATTTGGTCTATACTTTGTTGAACAACAGAGAGCCTTATGTTGAACTCATAGTGAGATACAGAGATTTCAAACAAAACTGTATAAAATATTAATCTAATTGAAAGTATCGATGGTGCAAGCATCTAAAACATGCTAATAAGTAAAAATACAAATTAATAATCAATAAGACAATATAATAACCGTTTACGTAGTTTGTTATAATTATTTTTTATGTTTAGCGCACTTTCTAATGTTTTAAATAGCCCTTGGAATGACCTTGACGTACGTAGTACATGCCCAAGTGAAGAGCTAGGCGCGTGACTGCTGCACCTCTGCACCACCTTGTTATCCGTAGGCGTACTGCGTCAAACTCTAACTCTTTAAGTTTTTCTCGGTGGTTTTAAAATCTTAACCTATTTTTGATTAGTTTGATTAGTAAAACGATCTTTTAACAACTTTTTCAATCAACATCTACCCAAATTGTAGCAGGTCTATAATTGAATGCAAACTTTGACTGCTACACCTTTTACTTTATTTTCAATACATGTACGTCCATGTCCTCTGCAATGCCTCGAGCATATTTCGAATCGAACTTAACAATTTTAAGTATCGCGCGACGAAATACGATCCGACGCTACGCGACATACCGAAGCAAACGCCTGCAGTTGTGTCCCAGTTTCGCGTCTAAAGCGTCCTCGAAATCCTGGATATCAAGAGCGATTTGGCACTTGAAAACACGTATACATACAGCTGTAGGCTGTTGACCTAGAAACAATATTTCTACCGATAAGCCCTGTTCGAGAGGGTGCAAAAGATGTCGCGGGCATCAAAGCGCGAAGAAGAGGAAGAAAGTAAGCGCACTACCGGAAGGACCGAAGAGACCAAATGGCGAAACGCGTCAAAAGTTTCTGACGAAGCACTCAAAAGCATCCGAGCGTAAATGCATAAATATTACAGAAGTCGCAGACATTCGAACACAAGTCTCGACACGTTGCATCTCTTTGTTACGGTTACTGGACCGTGAAGGAAGATCTACGCGATTGGAAATTCGAATTGAAGCAGTAACTTCAAAAAGAGAGAAAATAAAATACCTATTAAATCAGCATACAAGTCAAAATATGTTTCTTTATTAAGATCTCTTATATTAAGGGGATCTCTTATGAAAATTGATACAATTTAATAATAATAAGAAAATGTAATATTCAAGTACTGACAGCGTATCGCCATCTAGTTGGTACTACTGAAGTATTTAACGTGCAAGATAAGACACAAGTTTTCTTTCGTAATTTGTATACTTACACACTTACAAATCAACGCAAATAAGTGAAAAGTTATACAAAAGGACTCGGCAAAATAAATAGAATAATAGAAAAATAGTACATTACGTATCGAGGGAAAAAACAGGGTTTTTTCAGACTACAAACATGCAGTCTGAGACAACCCTATTTATTCCCGAAGTATGTATACTATTTTTTGTCATGTTTGTGTGGAAAGCTCGTCATTAAATTGATAGTTGCCGAAATAAGAGTAAATGATTTAGAGGTTAGGTTAGGAAGTCATTGTCATTGAACAACTGATTTCTGCGCATGTCCATAAACTTAATGACTAATTTCATTGCCTCCCGATTAAAAAACGGATGAAAAAACGCAATATCTTCCCTATCTCATAGCATGCAAAACGAGCTTTCCGCGCTAACATGATACAAAAGTCACATTTTTATCTATGGACATCCCCAATCTTATAAATAACAATGAACTATATGTATAAAAGCATCCTGAGAACTTTATCTACATATTTTCCAAACGTCCTTTACAAATTACTATCTATCTAAATACTACTCACTGAAAGATATATTATAAGAAATGCCAAAAACCCAAACTACCCGCCAGCTTAAGCATTTAATACAAAAGGGCAACAGATTTACTTGGCATTAGAATAGCGTCATCGACCGTAGGTTGGTAAGTAAGTTCAAGGTCTCTAATCGCGTCATCCATGAACTTATCAAGTCACGCGCTCTTAACCAACGAGCCCTGCTGACTAAAATACTTCGGTCGGCAAGGGACGAACGAAAGGCATTACGTTGTGGCGGTTTTAGATTTGCTACATTGACATTTTTGACACAGATTCAGCAGCTTGTCCGTAGCACGTTAGGAACATTGGTGGACAGGAAGAAGGGCACCACATCAAGCTTTTGTGACATCTCGTTATTTAATAATTAATTGTATAAAATAGTAAGCACGTGTAAATACACTAGTGTTAAATTTCACAGGCAGATATTCGGGAACTTACTATTGTAAGTGGAATATCAGCACACGCGTTAAATTAATAAGGCGTGTTGTTTAATTCTTTGGTGGAAGGTAGAAAAAAATATCACTCTTGCAGCGAAGTCAACTTAATTATATTTACAATATGTACAGAGTATCTCCATCGATTATTAGTAAGATTAACTATACAAGTGCTCCTTGCATTTTTGTGCTGACTTAGTTCAAGTGCTTCTTTTGAAGTCCTTGGTCACATCTTATATCTACAACTTAAAAACTAGGAACAAATGCCAAGGGTGTGGCGAATGTCACCATTGGTGATTAACCCTTTTAGAACAACTTTGTGGAGACGTACAAGGCGGGGCTTTCAAAACTCAAAATATGTGGAAAGAGGGATGTTTACAACCTGTGAAAAAGCTACATCAAAATATTAACAAACGGGACTTTCTAAACGTTAAACTCATAAAATAAACACCCCATAATAAAAATGAAACTATATTAGGGATCATAAAGGATCCTTCTTAAACCGTTACCCCTATAAACTAATTTAAGTAGTTAACTGATTTATCTACCCATCCTCGAAGGGTCTACTCTCAAATAAACACAACACCGCCTTGTAAGTTTGCAAATTATTCTAAAAATTGTATGCAGGAATTTTATGGCCTGCAAAACGAAGAACGGTCTCTGAACAACTAGTATGGTTGATAAAAAGGTCTTTTCAAAAAAAATATGTTAAGTAAATAAAGACACCTATGAGGGAGAGTTTACAAAATTGAATTTTATTTTTTCACACAGGAAACCAAGTGAAAAATCAGTAAACTCAAAACGTTAAATGTTTTTAGCCAGCTCTTTGTCGAAACAACCAACTTTTAACTTATTAATTTTGAGGGTAGTTTTGATAAATAGTCGACCGAACTGATATTACACCATGCAAGCGATCTGATCAACCCCAAGTAGGTATAAATTAATATATTTGGGCACGAAAAACGGTCTCCAGAGCGCTATTAAATTTTCCTTACGCTCTTCATTTCTAAATCACCCAGTATATACCCATATGAGAAATGTAAAGAACATATATACGACTACAGATGTCACGTTATCACGCCTCACTGTTTTACAGGCATGACAAATTATTAGTGGTACCGTAAAGAGCACATAAATACGAGAGAGCAAGGGTGGTGCCATTCGGAAAGACGAGTAAAGAGATAATCTTTATACGTATTTCAGTTTCAGAAATTGTCACAACTTGTCTTTGGCACTTGATGAATTGAGAGAGTTGAAGAGGCTGAATCCAGCGCCGACACGTTCAGTTTACTGCGTGAACGTGGATGAAGTATTGAATGTAAGGGGAAGGCACGGATGGAAGTTGGGAACTCATCAAACACCCCCGTATACATACTCCTCTTGTTAAATTGCTACTTACATACATCTAACGAAAGCTCCTTCACAGATAAGAAAAGACGAGTTATTCTTCGACGAGTTCGTTTTGATATCAAATGTTTAGAAAGTGGAGTAAAAATACATCAGCAGATAAACGATTCTTTATCAGTGGTTTAATACTAACTAAAACATTGTAAAGCTTTGCATAAAATTTACAATGTTTGTAATAAGTGACAATCTTATTTATCGATAGTCTTGAGTTTTAACTATATGTCTTTACAGAGTTCTATCAATTTATCTTTAGTACAACCTCGAAAAGTAAAACTTCGATAATGTAGTAAAGGTTTATGTATAGTCTTTTTGCTGCTACTAGTAGGAGGTCATTGGGTGTATCACCATCAGAAGGTCGCAAGTTTGAAGACTGGTTAGATACGCACTTCCAGCCCTTCCTAACCTGAACCATGCTTCACATTCCCCGAAAATTAGAACATCTCACAGATGTAACTATTTTTATTCTGTTTCTCATACGTCTCTTACTAGTACTTCATTTCTCAAACGATGTTCTACCATTCCGTCACTCCTTTTCCTTTTTGACTTCGATAGCGTCAGGGTAGACCCTCCTTATTCCAATACCTTTACATTTCTACCTGTTCTATTTATGGTATTTTCATCATACATCTCAACTTGATTATTATTAATCCACGTATTTATAAAAATACAAGAAACCAACTAACTCAAAGCCGATATCATGCTTAACTGGACGACCTCCGTCTACTATTATACTGTAATGTTCGTAGGTTTAACCAAATTTACTTCTAAGACTGATAACGACAAAAACTATTTATTTACACCAATTATCAAAGAACTTAAAAACACTATTAAATTATTACTAAACTTAGGTTATGAATTATTCTATTTATTTACTCTATTGTTGATATATCACTATTCACTGCGCTATTTATTTCACTGCTATCACTGTCAATTTATTTCTGGATTCACTTCTGCAACGGTCAATTTATTCTTCTTCCTCTCAGCGAACGTCTCTTCCTTTAAATACTCTTTTGTCTACTTTCTTGAACCTCCTGGAAACATCTGGATTAGTTTTTTTTTTCTTTGAACTGTTTAACTTCTTTCCCAGAACGCAGATACGACACACACATTTACAAATACCGTGCACATGAAGAAAGGCGCCCGCGGCTAGTCGGCGAATCGATAAGCCGTTCACGCACATGTGTGCCCGATCGCACACAAATACACTCGTGCTCGCTACAATACTTTGGAAACATATTTCGATATAGTTCCAACAAGCAGTTCCTTCAGTTAACATTTCTACCATTATTTAATATTATTCAATAAAAGGAAGATAAATTGTCAACATAAACGGGATGAGGGAAATTACCCTTGCGATGTATTCTCCTTCACTTATTAATCCCACCAGCTTAATACATATTCAACATTCCTGTAAAATATGGGATAAAGTAATACATATATAGAAAGGGAGAGAGAGAGGAAGGGAGGCGGCCTGTCAGGAGCGTCTCAAGCCACTTGTGCATGGATGTAGATATTATTCAAAACGGCTCGGAATCGTTCTTGCCCGCACCCCTGACAATCAATCATCGTGTTGTGCAACGCTCTCGCGCACCAGCGACCGTTTCGTCATGTTTCCCTATAGTCGTCGTCATAGCTGTCGCGTGACATGCTACCTCATCGTGCGCGTTCCCGAACATTTATAAAAGCAGAAGCGGAGCACACACAAAATCCATCAAAACTAGATGAAGCGGACGACTGTTTACTGTTTTCCAAAGCACACACGACAGAGAACTCCCATTTGGCTGGATTATACATATATGATATTATATCAAAGAAGGCCTTCAAAAGGAAAAAACGAACAATGGAAACTTCAACTTCATAGGAACACTTTAATCATATATAACAACGTGTTATTTTAATAAGCGATAAATTAATCTGTTGTAATGGAACTCGGTGCAGCTACCTCCTCTGATGACGTTGACGTGCATTCTAATTGCACCGTCCATATGAGACCACCACGCATATTCTGCATGTTAATACATTGCTTATTGCTTGATATTTCCACAGTCAACTTATTTTTGTACTTTGTGATGATACTTTGCCAATCGAACGCTAACGAGTGCAGATTTTTACTAATCTTTACGTACAATTGACTTGTCTACGTATCAGCTGTTGCGAAGGTCACGAATAGGTATGCGTGTTTCGTCGAAAGAATAACGCGGTAAATGTTCTCAATCATTGACGGCCAGTTAACTAGAGTACTTTTTGGTACAAAAATTCATTAAACTTCTTAAATGTCAAAATTACTTGTTAATTGAAAATGAAAATATATATATTTATACACATTTTGGGGCAAGGAACGGTAGCCTTGTGTATGTGCCACTGGATATATAGGTACACCATTGATGTCCTATCATTAAAGCGATGGCTAGATGTAAGTGCTGGGAAAACGCCCGTGACGTCATGTATTGGCTGTGATAGGTGTCCTGTTGTATACAAAAGCTTACAGGAAGTGGCATTCGTTCAGTGGTAAGGCCGCTAATCTCTTTTCTGACGGATATCCTTACAATAATAAGGTTCCTGCAGGAGAAGACAATACTTACAGACATTTTCCCGACTGTTTTTCAAGAGCTGTTAGCGACTCTCTAACAACAGCCCATATTATTAATCCAAACAAGATAAAACAAACATGACTCATAATAAGAACTTGTGCCAATAGTTGTACCTCCCCCAAAACATTACTAAATTTAACCCTAGTTTATATCACACGAAATTGTTTAATGGCTTGCTTAGGGCGCATGTAAATTTGCCCTTGATATCTTCACAGACATATACCTGCTCTAGTAAACTAAGGAGGAGCTCAAAGATTGCCAAGTTAAAAAAAATAAGCCGATTCTATAAAATAATTTATGTAGTACGAATCGCCATGTAAATTTGACACAATATTCCAGCAATCCCATTCCATATTATCATTAAAAAATGCTCCAGCTGACCTATTTAACTGATTAAGTCAGGAATATTGTCCCTTTATAAAAACATATCCGCCCCAGTCCACCATTGAGTCAGTCGATTTAAAATAGGGGCGCGATACATGAATCAGAATGTATCGGAAAACGGTAGTCTGCGCCCCTACCCCATGAGTAAACGCAATGGAACGAGGTTGTAATGTTTACTCTGCAAATTAGACGCATTCATCATGTTCCGACACCACCAAGCGGCCTATAGACCGACGCAATCACAAATAAACCGCCCACCACCCTCTTCACCGCCATCTGATACCATGTACATCGCATCGACCCCCTTAACCACGGATGACGTGTAATCGGTGGTCCTCGTCTCAAACTTGGGACATTATATTGCACAGCTACTCATAAAGGAGATAGGTATATGAGTAAACAACTTTGTTACAGTGTATTATGAGTTTGATATTAGACATTAGTGAAAAATTTAAAATGGATTCTTTAGATCGATACATCCAATTTACCACTGGTTAATATTCACAACGAGGATTTTCCCTAAAGTAGGAGACAATGAAGTTCGCAGTCGATAATCAGAAGTACAGTTGGTACAAACCACAAACCGCTTCAAGCGATCTACCACATCAATACATTACAGATAAACCGACCGGCAAGACATAAAGTTTTAGTTCATTCCTTAGCATACGGGAGGACGCCGGTTTGATTTCGGGTCCGTCTGCCTTGGTCCAAGTTTTTCTGTGGTTTCCTTGGATCACTTAGGCAAATGCTGGGACAGTAATATTCCACAGATAATCTTTCAATCTCTTCTGTCTTCATTTCGTCCGTCTCATCTTTCTCACCCGAACCACCACCTACCTAGCTTAGGTTACTCCCCAAATGAAGACCGTAAGATAATGTTTTCATTTGTGACTTTTAGATCTATTTGTAAATTGTATGCAGAGCTTTAGAGAATTAAGTTATTAATAAAGATATTCAATAGAAAAGCACCACAGCGAGATTCTTGTGGGACTCCAGACTTAATGGAATAGAATAGAGGTTTCTCAAGTAGCATGCGAATTTTTTACATTTCTATTTTATTCCATACTTTCAATATACTTTACGATATGATTAATCGCCTATCTGCTAGTGTTTTTTACACCACTTTCAAAACGAACTCGTCGAAGAATAACTCGAAACCCGAAACTGTTTTTCCTTTTCTGTGAAGGAGCTTTCGTTAGATGTAAGTGGCAATTTAACATGAGGGGTATGGATACAAGGGAATTTGATGCGTTCCCAAGTTCCAACCATAAACATTATCTCTATTCGCTGTTCGCTTGAACTTCTTTTAGGTCATGGATTCAGGTTAAATCATTGTAAGAGAGGATTTCCTGATTGGTAAAGGTGATGTGAACTGAACGAATAATAAGTGTTATGCACAATCGAAACCGGGTTCAACCGATTAGTACAGATATTAGAAGAGTTTTGTTATCTATCTAGCTATCTTTTTACGGTCACATTTTATAATTGCATCCTGTTATGCAGAATGTTTAAATTGAGTTATGAAATTGTAAGAGCAAATACAGATACGTACTCCATTAAAAATTTCGACATCGCTGGAGATGCTACAGTCAAACAAAAATTTATACTACCAGTCCACCAGTAACACTGTTTGTATTTCCAGAACGTGTACATTCCTCATAAATTGCGTACGCTTCAGTAGCAGTAAAGTTTGAAGTAAAATAGAGTGTTCTCAATTCAACATAAAATTGTTTATCTTGCAAATTGGATGAACTAGTAAAGTAGTTCTCCAAAATTAGACTCGCGTAAAAATCACATATCAAAGAGGATTCGTTAGAATGGCCTTTCTGAAATTACAATGTCGAAAATGAAAACATAGAACTTATTTGAAAGTAGCTTTTTGAAGTAGAATGTCAATTCATAGTTTGTAAGAAACAATCTAATAAAAAGCATTCTTTTAAGAAACAACATATTTTTCCGCTTCTAAAAACAGAATTTGTTTAATTTTATAATAGGTAACATTGACCCTCTCTCGATTTTAAGGACCAAAAAGTTGACAGGGTCCAATGACTGTTAAAATTTTAATGTTTAGCGCCCTACACGTTTTGTTCTTCTTGTAGAGTAGTTACACTCTTAATTTATTCAAATTTTCAAGTTACCAAAGGTTGAATACATACTCGATTTATCACAAATAACAAATTAGGGAGTTAGATAAAAATGTACACTGTTACTTTTTAATCTGTATACAGGGTGTTTCTGAAATAAGTACCAAGCGTCGGCTGGTGTTAAGTAGGTGCAATAGGGAATGGCACAGTGAGTAAAGCGGCGTGGTTAAGGAACAAAGGAAAATTTTAAGAAAGCCAGTTAAAGTTGCAAACCTAAGCCGGCCCTGCGCGTGAATTAGTAACATATAGAGAAAGTGCGATAACAATTAAGAAACTACATCGATGAAAAATGTAAAAGGTGACGCTTGTAGAACGACTAATAAATATCAACAACTTACTATTAAGCTATACAACATACAAAAGAAATACTCGTATATAAGACGGATGCTACAGCCTATTGAATCCGACGTTGCAATGTCGTATTTCCCTGTGTGATCATGCCAGGGCCGAACTGACCCTTGACTGTATACCTTTATAGATAGAGTCAGCAAAGGTGTTAATTGAGTTCCAACGTCTGAACAGAACGTTACAGGATATATGAATGCTCTACATCTACAGGGTTCGAGAATAATTTAGAATTTTTTAGGTAGAAGGTTCGAGAACGTTTGTATGTTTCCCTATGCGAACCTCAAACAGATGATAAGGAGATTGTTGAAGCTATCTGGGCTTTTTAAATTTTTTATTGATATTTTTTAAAGCACTTTGCTATTTAAATAGTGTCTGAATAACATCAATAAATAACGAATTTGCACACACAAACGCAGCCATGTAACGCAATCATTCGCACGACGACATGTAATAAGCGCACACACAAAGTCATTTATTACGCACATGTACATGTGTACAATGCTTTCAAGCTTTCATGCATTCTACATACGTATAAAGATATATATATATACACATGTGGGAATAATGTGATGTGTTTGCTAACTACTGTCGTGCACGGATGAGTTTGTTCAGCGAACCAAACGAATTGCCGTATTATTCCGATGTTTGAACAATATTACACGCGAAAATCGAAAAGTCGATGTTATTCTCTCGCACAGACTACAGAGATAACAGTTTACGCGTCGCGACGCGTCAATTCGGCTTCGTCATCGAAACAACAGCACACACTCGTCCCTGGCGAGTCCTCAAACTTTACAGAGTTTATCCGCGAAACGAAATACACTATGTCTGATCAGTATTCCGGGATATCATCTGGAGACACTGTAGAGTGCAAGTAGCCCAGTCAATTGAGAACAGTTACCGCATTATGTTATCGGCTTTCGTAACCTTCGCAACAGCTGGTACATAGACAAGTTAATTGTACGTAATGATTAGTAATAATCTGCACTCGTTAGCGTTCGATTGGCAAAATATTACCAAAAAATAAGTTGAGTATGACACTCTCAAACAAAAACAATGTATTCACATGCAGAATATGCAGACATGGTGGTCACATATGGTGCAATGGAAACGCACGGACGGCAACGGAATCATTGCCGAAACAGTTGAGGCTTTAGAAATATCATTGAGTGGTGCGAGATGGCTCATTCTACTTCTTTTTTACGTATCTTCTTCTCCCTTAATTTATTCCAGAGTCCTGATACAGTGTAATAATATCGATTCATTCGTACCTCAACAGAGGTAAAATTGATATATTGCGCACCCTAGCCAAATACCAAACACGATTGTTACCGTGTAATGAAATAAATAACATAAAACACCTAATCAGCAATCTATCGGAACTACTTATGTGATTATTAATTTTTATCAACATATCATTAATAGTTTCGATAAATCTTCACTCAAACGATGTTGCTCCTTAAACGCAACGTATATACTTATTTGCATTTTACCTATACCTGTATGTATGTTTTTATTCGGTTATAGCGTCTGTCCACTATGGCGACCGAATTTCATTAATCTCTTCGTCGCTGTTATAACCGCATTTTATCCTGTTTTATTTGCGTTTTATGAAATACGTCGTACGTTTCTTTAACAGTTTACAGGAAAAGAAAAAGTACGACGAATAAATAAAAAAAAAAACAAAAGAACAATTCATTCGCCAGAAAAATGAGGCGGATAGATGTTACTTTTGTATTTAAAAAGCTTGCAGTGAACGCTGCCAAGATTGCCGTGAACAACTAAAAAGTTCCAGCACGCAAAAAATGGAACAATTCCCCTATAAATAAAGCTGCCCCGCAGATTGGCAGGGTTGTGTCGATATATGATTTATGAAAACCGAATCTACACTGGAATTTCGCCATTGGAACCAAAAGGTTCTTCCAATAAATCAAAAAGGAAATATCCACTATCGTTAATGTTCTAAATTAGCACCGATGAAAGCAGTCTTTCTATCTGGAACGAGAAATTACGACTAAAATTCCTGCATTATCATTAATGTCTATGAAATATGGGAAGGGCAGTGAATTTCTCATGAATTAGAAGCTGTCTTACCCAAAATCATACATTAAACTTCACATAATCTTAAATTAACCATTACAGATGCATTAGTCAAATTTTTGGTAAGAATAGTGTTAAATACAGTGTAAACTCTTTCTAACGTCACTCGATTTAACGACAAACTCCTTAAAACGTCGAAATTGTTTGAATTTGGTTTGGTTTACATTGTTTTCTATACAATATTACACTCTATATAGCGTCACGCTCACTCTACTTAACGACAACAATGCGGCATTATAAATAATTGAGCAGTACTTTCTAAGATGCCGAAATAGATAAGAACTGCAGCTGTGTACGTTGTTGAAGAAGACGATCCTGTACCTCCACCAAGCATCAAACAAGCACTTGATGAAGCGAAACTATTAAAAAAATACTTTTTATATAATCAAATTGATCCAGCAGTATCTTAAGATATGAGTAAGATACGTAACAAAATACAACTGGAGCAGCAAAAAATATCAGACGAAGATAACAGGTTATACGCAATGTATGAATAATAATGTTCGTGTGCAAAATGTGTACTATATTGGTAAATGCATATTATTATAGAATAGTAAAATAATATCTTTTATTTCTCTCCATTTAACGACCACTCTTTATAACGCAGAAAAATGTTCAGTCCCTTAAGTGTCGTTGTATTGAGTTTACACTGTACTTACAAAATAAGATTTGTTACTTGTTTTTTTTTTTGTTAATTTGCTAGGAATAATTCTAGCAATTAAAGGTCGGATTTTGTAAATGTAATGTACAAAATTACCATAAAAACCGAATTCAAAAAGCAAGTGACACCAGTGCAATATACATATTATAACAATTAAATATTTATCTACGCTAAGAATCGTATTGAGTTTTAGATTCACTGGATTACTTGTTTATTTCTAAATACTAATTTTGAAAACCAAAATCTTTCGAAACATTAGTAAAATTATCAACACCCAATAATGAAAAAGGGGAAAACTTATTAATGGTTACATTGAATTTCATCTTTTTTAGAATTATTTACATAATAATTAACAACCTATTTCAAGATTGGTAAATTTCTATAACAAAATGAAGTAGGTATACCTTCAGGTTTAATATTTTATTCGTGTTCTATACCAATAAAGACTGCCGATATGACCTTTATGTGGCCCCAACAGCAGAATTGTTTGAATAGCGGAATAGAAAATTAATTAAATTAATTTTATTATCTGGAATTTTCATAACAAATGTAGAAAAAATTGTTTATTATTTTGATATTATATTGTTTATCAATTAAGTTGTACCTATATTATTTTTAGATTTACCTATAAT
>NW_020439030.1:1281851-1288062 GCF_000699045.2 Agrilus planipennis
TTTAAAACAATTGTTTGTAAATAGGTATGGAACACATCGTACACTTCAGCATTAACAGTTGCTAATACTAACTTTCATTTACGTAATACTACTTTGCCTGTGCTGACACCACTCATAATTCTTTATATATATAATATTAAACTACTATATCACGATTTAAACGCAATCAAAAGTTATTCGAAGAATGCCAAATAGACAGTTGATAATGACCATTATAAATAAACTCTAAGTAAACTAGAATTACTAAAAATTCATAATTTCTTTTGTAAAAAAAAACCTAAGACAATTGAATCGCAGACAGCAGCTGATTGGTAGGTAACTAAATGAATGAAGATTCCAAGTTACAAGTTGATATTTCGAGTGACAGTTTGAAATTTTTAGTTGCAGGTCGTAATTTAAAAAGTAAAAATGATAAGAATCTTAAGAATAATCAAATTTGACCACTGGATTAATTGTGTTCAAGAATTAGAAAATGTTATGAAATATTAGAATAAATGTAAAGAACAATAAAAAAATTAAGAAATAAAAATCTTCAGAAACTTATTAAAGAATATCACAGAGCTTTCCTAAATGCTCTACATTTACGGATTCGGGAATGTTTTAAAATTTTCTAAAAGGTTCGAAAACGTTCTCGAATGAAAACTGATTTTTCCTGAGAGAAGCGACAGTAATCCGGCTTGCATATGTAAAATAAATATTTTGTCTATCCGTACGTGCCAATAAAACTCATCCTGCACCCTAACGAGAATTATATGGTGTGATAGTCTACCATACCTACTCCTTGAAGAAGGTTTCGGTTTTTTTAGCTGCAGGGATTGGTTTCAAAGATATTAAATATATATAAAGGTATCAATTGAGTTCCGACGTCTTGTCTGAACGTTAAAGGGTATCACAGAATTTTCCTAGATAACCTGCATCTACGGATTCGAGAATGCTTTAAAATTTTCTAAAGGTTCAAGAACGTTTCCGAATGAAAACTGTGTCCGTGCATGCCCCTAAAACCCCTCATTCAAATCCAGCAGCCTCACGAGCGTTATATGGTATGATAGCCTTCCATCCTTCGGCTTTAAAGAAGGTTTCACTTCGAGAATGTTATAGAATTTTCTAGAAGGTTCGAGAATGTTCCTGAATAATAACAATTTTTTCCTGAGGGTTATATGGTATGATCCCCCGGTAGATGAAGAGGGTTTCGGTTTCCTCACCCACAACGGTTGGTTTTAGACATGGGGGGGGGGGTTAAAAATTATCGCTCCAAAGGACTCCACAAGAAGAGTCAGCGAAGGTGTTAATTGAGTATTGCCGTCACGTTAAAGAATGTCACAGGGTTTTTCTAAATACTCTACGTCTATTCGAGAATGTTTTAGAATTTTCTAGAAGGCTCGAGAACGTTCCCCAATGATAACTAATTTTTCCAGAACAAAGCAAGGGTAATTCGGTTTATAAAATAATATAAATAAGTTCTCCAAAAGTAGAAAAGCAAAAATCGGAAATATTCACATAATTTTGTAACTACTTAAATAAAATTAGCAATTGTTAATTTTCCCTCTCTATATAAGACAACCTACTTAATAATAAGTTCCTATCTAAGAATTTTAAACAATTCTGGCAGGCATTTTAATGAGTTCCTACGTTCTATTAAAACAATTTTTGCGTACGAGTCTTACCTGCTGCATTAAATTTTGAGTACCTAATTAGCAAAATTTGTAAACTGCCATGGAACCACGAGCACACAAAATGGCTCTTCCAACGCTACCAACACGATCTTAATTTGAATATAACCTCATATTTTACAACAGTTTACTAATAAAAGATATATGTGTAGGTATAAGTATACGATATTTAAAATTTTTTTTAAGTTCAATTTTGAATTATTACATTTTTAAGAAATAACATTTTAAGAGAATTTAACGATTCATTATTTAAAAGTAATGCACGTTTTATGATTTTCTGTTTCTAAAGTACATTACATTAGATACGATATTAATAAGTCGTGATTATCTCCTTTAATAGAGATTGCAAGAAATCAAAGTGAGTTTATAGTTGATTTTAAATAAACTTACTTTAGTTTCAAAAAACTGCTGCAATATTCTGCAGATGTAGTAAGGCACAAACGAAAAATAATAAATAACTCTGTAGTCTTATCACGAAACGCGAAATCAAGAAACACAAATACACCGCATAAAAAGAGCAAGTAAACAACGTAAAGAACTTTCAACTTTTAAAAGATGGAGATTATTTATTTCAACGTTGAGACACATTGCGCCATCTCACACGCTGAGCAACAACTAGCTAATCTTAATTAATGCACTTTTAGACATAATTAACAAAAAATATGCAAAGTAAAGGGAAAGAAATTTTTAAATTAGTATGTAAATTGCTTCTGTCTCTTTTTTTACTCTCAAATTAAACCAATATATTTTAATACATTCCCGAATAAAAGCAAAGAAATATACAGATTCTGCCATCTTACGAAGACATGAATCAACAGAGATGACAATCTAGTTTTTAATTTGATACTTTTAATTTTAAAAATTATTTTTTTGATTCTAAATTGTAGTTATGTGATGAAAAAATACATAATCACATAACTTATGAATTCACGAGGGAATTTTAGGATTCTATTCAATAAAATATTTCTCTCCTAGTTTTCAATTGATACCTATTACTTATTATACTTTGTTTAATTTCTTTTTACATTCTTTATACTTGTATTGCATTTCTTACATTGAAAGAAATTGTTTAATTAATCATTCTCTTCTTATCTCTTTAAACATACTTTTACCAAGCATCTCAAAGATATAGGTGTAATTACTGATTAGGTACCAATTTTATCGTTTCCGTTTAATTTCGTTTTAAATTAAAATGTAATACATTTGTACCACGTTAGTTCTCAACGAGGAAAATCAGTTCAATTACAGTAGTTATGCATTTTTACTATTAAAATGATTGATATAATGACATATCTTATCTGGTATTACGCTTAATAAATTTTATAGCTTTGAAAAATGTGAAGCTCAAATATATGTATCGTACTTTCGAATTTATATTTTCAGCGTCGAATTATACTTGATTTCCTGAAACAAAATAAAAAAAAAAAAGGATTTTGTATATATGCTACCAGAAGGTGAATAAATATCACCTTATGGTGAATTGAACTACGCTTTTGTAACCCTCTCTTCTAACTCCCAACTTAAAAATAACTTCAACTTTAATTACTCAAGTTAAATATTTAACAAAACAAAGTAACAGATAAACAAAATCCTTTATTCTCTTTTGTTCTTGAAATATACATAAAAAGTGAACATTTTACAAAATAGTTGAAGCAACTGTTAATGATATAAATAAGTGTCAATTTTAACAGTAATGTTAACAGAAATTAATCTCGTTTTTTACTTTATTGTATGTTAAACTGATTAAACATAATAATAATGTTACCCATTCTTAATGAGAAGTCATGTAATTCGTTTACAAAAATTATATATTTTTTAATATAGGATGTACATTAACATACATAATTAGTTTTTGTCTAAAAAGTGATAACATATCAGAAATAAAACATTGTAACTTTCATAATAAAAAAGAACAAAACATTTGAATAATATTGAAATCAAAGTATTTGCTTTTATGGAAAATAATTGCAGTTTATTGCATCATCAAACAGTAAGGATGTTCAACAGCTGTAGCACTAAAATGTTCATAGGCAATTAATGTATATAACAATTTCGAAATACTCATGGAGCAATAACTTACTGTAGTTTTATCCTAATAAATAGTCAATAATTTCATTTCTTTCCTAAAGCTTTTTGAGTTTGAGCAGTCTTCTGCTTTGCCGCTTCCTCTTTTTCTGTAAAAAAACAAAAAATAATTATTTCTTTAAACCTTAATTGTGCTTTTCAATTTGAAAATGTGCACCTAAGGAGACTGGAGTCAACATGAGTATGAAAATGGCCTCAGTATAGATTTTTCCTGTATTTTCCCATTGATGTGGATATACTTTATATTGAGTAAGTGAAAAGACAACATAGATTGTGAAATGTGAAAATACAAATAACTGACAAAAAAGCTAAAAATGACCAGGTTTGAAACCCAGAATAATTACATTTAACTAATAGAGAGATCCTAAATGGTATGAATTGTTAGAATAAGCGTGTATAAAAAAAATTAGAAAACTTTAGTCATTATTATGGGACTATATTTATACTCTTATTGACCCTAGTCCTTTATCTAGCTCTATCAGGTTTCCATTTAGGAGTAAGAAATGTTCCCTTTGAGAAACTTACGTTTCTTTTCCTGTTCTCTTCTCTTCTGTGCCTCTTCTCTTTGTTGTTTTATGATTGCTAAACGTGCTAAATCTGCTCTAGCCTGTTCTGTTTTGCCCTCTGCATGTAATTTTTGATAATGTGCTTGTGCTTTTTGTTTTTCAATTTCCTCTCTTTCTCTTCTAGATAACTGTGGAGAGTCATCACTTAAAGTGGAGGTATTCAGTGTGGATAATTTTTTAGCTTTCTTTTGAACCCTGTTTGGATTCTCAATTTCTATAAGATTAGAAACACCTTTGGCCTTAGGTTCCTAAAAGGTTAATTAAAAAAATGCAGAAATTCTGCAAGTAAAAACCACAATGTCAGTTAATGCTCACTTACCTCATCACTATCAGTCTCTTCTTCACTACTAGCTGCCTCACTATTTTCTTCATCACCAGCCTCTTCTTCATCACTACTACTGACTTCACCTCTTTGTTGTCTCCATTTTCGTTGCTGTTCCTCTTTCCTTCGTTCCTCTTCTAGTTCTTCGGGATTGGTAAAACGACGATTTCTTCCTTTATGACTTGTGAATTTTCCTAAAAAACAGCGACTGAAATAACCAAGCAATATCTATACGTAAAACGTTCCTTACCTCTTGGCATTCTGAATGACGCAACTTTGAAACGTACTAGTATTAACCGATAAAAGGAACTGAAAAAATTATCCACAATATTAGTCACAAAAAAAATTTTGAAGTCACTCTGAACAAGTCCTAAAGGAAATTCTAATAAAAATTCAACACAATGCCCTAGCCAACACTGCAGTCCCCTGCTGTTGTCACTTTATCACGCTATCTTCTAGTCATTTGTGCTAAAACTAGATATTACGAGTAGTCATAATTAGTCATAAATTCTATAAAACCTAATGCAATTATTTCAAAATGAGAAGTTACTGGATTAGTAATAAATAATAATTCTAAAGGTAATACACATAAAGGATTAATTTATGATGGTTGGGTTTTAGAACTTAAGTAATTAAGAAATGATAATAGTCACACAATATCCTTTCGTACTTTCCAACACTTTCTAGTGCTTTTAACCACTCTCAAACTATTTTGCTTATATTATTGTCATCTATGTTATTGTCATTGTCTATAGTAAATTATTGTCAACAAGTGTCAAATTTTAAAAGGAAGTGTTACGAAGTACTTTTAATTTTTTATAGTGAATGCCCCAAGAAGAAGTTTTGCACTTGTGTTTCATTAAAAACAAAATTTTTCTCATAAAGTTATTGTTAAAATGCCTAAAGTTCGTAGAAGTCGTAAACCTCCACCAGAAGGTTGGGAACTCATTGAACCCACTTTAGATGAACTGGAACAAAAAATGCGTGAAGGTTTGTAATTTGTTCGGTTTTAAAATAAACTTTGTTAAATTTAATAATCTTTTTTTCTACAGCTGAAACGGAGTCCCACGAAGGCAAACGTAAACAAGAATCGTTATGGCCAATATTTAAAATCCACCATCAGAAATCTAGGTACATTTATGATTTGTATTACAGAAGAAAGGCAATTAATAGAGAATTGTATGAATATTGTATTAATGAAAATATAGCTGACAAAAACCTTATTGCAAAATGGAAAAAGCAAGGTTATGAAAATCTGTGTTGTTTACGCTGTATTCAGACTAGGGACACAAATTTTGGTACAAACTGCATTTGTCGTGTCCCGAAAGGAAAACTAGAAGAGGTATTTTATTTTACTTTCATAAGTTATCTTAAATTATTTAAATATATTTTTGTTTAGGGTAGAATAGTAGAATGTGTTCATTGTGGCTGCAGAGGCTGTTCTGGATAAAAGATTTGAGGACTTTAGATATGCATTTGGAGATGCTGCTTACAAATGACTTCCTTCTGAATTGTAATATATATGTATAATCTAAGTATTTGATATAATTAAATAAAGTCATGTAATT
>NW_020439030.1:1294493-1338109 GCF_000699045.2 Agrilus planipennis
TGTTAGAAAATTCAATTCCTTATATGGCCACGTTAAATCCACAATTCCTAAGCCGAGTTCCATCAAAAAAGATGTTAATAATAAATAAATATACAATGGTGTGTACATTTTTTAGCATGCGTTTCTTTTATTATACTCATACTCTGTGCAGTGTACTTTTTAAAATTTTGTATTTTACTATTAATTGATGTGATATGTATGTAGGCATTAAGTAATTGTGTTTTTTATTAATCTAATGATTTTATTATGTTAATTAATGTTAAATTATGCTGAACATTTAAAAAATAAATATAATTTTCTACATTGATTGCTATAAACTTTATTCCACATAAATTATCTGTAATTTTGAAGTTTTACATTTTCTTTTGTAAAAAAAACTACCAATTTAAACAAAAAACGAAAATATATTTTTCAAATCTTGTCTTTAAAAACATTATTAATTAAATATCACTTGATATACAGTCATCTATTTAGTCTTTGTTTTTTGAGGTTTTTATAGGCATTAATCACTTCCTTTTGCTGTTGGTCTAACTGTCTTCTGAGTGCAACTGGTAAATCTTTTCTTTTGCCCTTTTTATTAATTACTTTATTTATCGTTTTCTTCAGTGGATTAAATTTACTTTCAATATTTTTACTTGTATTTTCAACTTTATTATTATTTTCTATCATGGATTTTAGTAGCAAATCTTTCTTGCCAGGCTGAAATTTAGATTGGAATTATTTATAAAATGTAAAGACATTTCTACTGTTTTTCTTACCCTTGAGGCACAACCTAAACTTTCAACCTTTCTTGGAAGGGTTAGTGTGGGAGTATACATAAAATTTAGTAGGGAATTGATGATAAATGCATTTTTTTGATATTTATTCCAAATATTTTATTAGTTTGTACCATTCGATATGCCAGAAATAGTGGTGGTTTTACAAAGCTTAGGATTTCGTATTGAAAGAATAGACGGTTGCTCTCCAAAGGAAGTAACCCCCGTTAGTGAGGGTGGACAGGGGGTAAGGGTATCAGTGAGTTGTGGCCATTCTGGACAAAGGTGTATTTTGGAATTAGGGAGTCAATCCCAAGAGTGTACCTGCGTTAAAGTATCAGACGATATTTTGAGCGAAGGATTTTGGGAAGTAACAGCTACTGTTCCAAAAAATAATCAAGTTAGTAAAAAAACGATTAAAAATCGATGCTTGAATCTTTATGCAAACGTCTCCTCACTTTCATGTCATAAGGCCTTATGCCTTCTTTCTCGTCACTTCCCAAGTTCTACTAACAATATAAAAATATTAAAGATACTCAACAATTGTTTGGCTTTATTATAAAGCTCTATTAGAAGTATCTATACAATATTTTCCTTGCATCAGAATGCGGAACTTTACACCCTAGACTAAAGAAGGGGGGGTCTTAACAAAAACAGGTTGAGTAAGTGTGATATTGAATTAATAATCATTAATTGATCATTTGAAAGAGAATGAGTGTTTTTGTAGGTACCCATTGATTTCCTGAATTTCCAAAATATTAATAACTTTCACTTTCATACTTTAAACTTTCCATTATTATTTATTAAAATTGTGATCTACATCGATTAATTTATTTAACATAATTAGAATTTGAAACTTTTATTATATTTAGTTTTTTATTAATAAAGTAATAATATATGATTCTTTGAAACAGAGTTCATCATTCATAGAATCGGGAAGTGCATTAATTCCACGTATTCCGAAAGATTTGGCGGTTTTAATTCATCAGGTTTTAAATTATTTTTTTCACATGATTCAAAATAAAACCGATTCAAATCAGAATATGAATTGTTCTCCGAATCTTAACAAAATAAAAGAAGAAGAAACAAGCTTACAGAGTATACCTGATTCGGTTCCACTGGCAACATCTTCAACAACTGATTTAAGATTTGGATACAATGACGCCGTTAATCCAAAAATATGCCCGAATCAACCCCTTTCACCTGCTAGGTAGGTACATTCGTTGTATACCTTTTAAATATAATCAAACTTTACCACACGAAAGTTGAAGATACGATTTTTCCAATTATTATGTACTTATAGCAGGTACCGTTCATTGGACACCCTCACTTCAAATAACGCACCACAGTCAGAATTACCAGAACCTGGAGCGTTATCGAAAATTACAACCCCTCATAGAAAAGTTCGTGATTCAATTACGCAATCAAGTCCAGTAATGACCAATACAACTTTTCTGTAATGGCAATGTTATTTCTTATTTGTTTCAGAACATAAAGTTAGCTGTGGATTTAAGGGATGATCCCGTGCAGAAAAATTCGTCAGAAAGTAAAGATTATGAAGTAGTTAAAAAATTATTGAGAGATTCAACGGAATTAATTAATAAAGCGTTGGACATAATAGAACAAAAAGATAAACTTCCTGTATCACCAGGAGGTAAAATTAAGAAACCGCCATCTAGAGAAAGAAATGTTACAATTAAGGTAGGCACGAAACTAAATTTACTTTACAAAAAAAATACTTTTCCTGTTTTTTATTCACACCAGCTACACGTTTTCTGTAGGCGGTTATAAATCAACTTTATGTGCCCTGAACTTCTACTTGCGAGGACGGTTCAATAGCTTTACTTTACAAGAAAATTATTTTTTTCAAATTCCAAGNTTTTATTGCTGCACAAGCTGGAGGTAAATCTGAAGAGGACGAAGAAGCACCTAAAGCAAAGAAGACCTCATTCACTGTCAAACTGACAAAATATGATGAAAAGCAAAAGATACCTCTAATCAAGGAAATTAAAGGGCTTCTTGAGGGTATGAACTTGGTGCAAGCCAAAAAGTTTGTTGAAGGTGTTCCTGCTGTGGTAAAGGCAGATATTTCACAAGATGAAGCAGATAAGTTAAAAGAAGTCCTAACAAAAGTTGGAGGTGTTGTAGAGATAGAATAAGTTTGTTAAGTTTACTTATTTAGTAATAGTTTGTTATTTTGAGTTTTGTGTACATTTTTTTAATGTGTGTAATTGGAGTAAGAGCAGTAAAAAAAATCAACATTTAGGAACTCTTGTTTTTTTCTTTTTTAATATGTAACATTACAATTAATTGATTACAATTAAATAGTGAAAGCAAATTCCTTAGTGGTAGCAAATACCTACAGATGGCGATACACTCTCTTTTGAAGCTAAAATATTGCAATTTCTGAAAGTAAAAATTGCAGGTGTTATAAACTTGCGAATTATTTATAATTCGTTTGCTGGATTTCGATAATTTTGTTTGCAAAAGATGGGGACAAAATGTGTAAAGTCAGTTTATTTGTAACTATACCTCCTTCCCTCCTGTTTGAAGCTAAAACTTTACAATTTCTGAAATAATAAATTACAGGTCTTAAAACATTCATATTATTCATAATTCGCTGATCAGATTTTGGTAATTTTGTTTGTGAAAGATGGGGACAAAATGTTTAAAGTCAGTTTATTTGTAACTATACCCTCAACCCTTACATTTGAAGTTAAACTTTGTAATTTCTGAAAGTAAAAATTAGAGGTGTTACAACTTTAATATTGTTCATAATTCCTTTGCCAGATTTCGATAATTTTGTTTGCAGAAGAACAAAATGTGTAAAGTCAGTTTATTTGTAATTATACTCTCAACCCTTATCTGTTAAGCTAAACTTTGCAATTTCTGAAAGTATAAATTGCAGGCGTTAAAACTTTAATACCATTCATAATTCCTTTCCCAGATTTTGAAAATTTTGTTTGCAGAAGAACAAAATGTGTAAAGTCAGTGGGAGGCTGGTGAACAATTTCTCCAAATTTGATAGTATCTTTTTGATTAAGTCTATCAGAATCAAGTTCTTTGTTATTTTGTTTTTGTTGCTTTTTTTGAAGAAGTTTTTTACGCCGTTTCTGAGATTTAGTTAATCGTGGTTCATTTGTTATTTTTGATTTTTTCTTTCCTTTCCTCACTTCTTTCTTTGCATTTTTTACAAGTTCCTCCAATTCATCTTTTGGTCGTTTAGTCACTTTAATTACCTAGGATAATAATAACTAAATGTCCTAATACATGATTTTAAATGAAAATTATTAATAATTTACCTCTCCAGTTTGTCTACTCCTATGTACCTTTACACTGTATTTATTTTCAAACTCTGTTTCTTGTATAATTGATTCACAAACTTTATTCATTCTGTATATGAAACTGCTATCAGATTCTCCTTTTTCTTGCATAAAAATTGGAGCTGGTTTTTCTTTAGGATCAAAGAAAGTTCTTGGACTATTAAAATTATAAATTACACCATTTGGTAGATTCATAATGGGTTTAAAGTTAGGTTTTGCATCTTTATTATTTTGTTTATCTTTAGATTTTCTCTGAGCTTTCTCTTTGAGTTGCATTAATTCCTGGAGGGATTTGGGTATCTCCTGGTCGTCAGGATTTAAAGGAGGTGCATTAATTTTATCTTTAATGCTGAAAACAACATTTTTTTTGTTATTATAGCTAAAATTTAAACATACAATTATCATACCGAAGCAATCTTTGTTCTCGTTGTTTTTCAGGATCTCTCACTCCTCTATGCTTTCTTCCTGGTATTTTTCTGCCCATTTTTTTAATTTGCAGTTATTGGAAACGTCTTTCTAATTTGAAAAGTATTATATATCTAGCCTATTTCGGAAAACTTGGACACAAGACTTAAGTTTTTGAATTGTGGTTAGAATTTATCATAGAAATCATCTTTTACTTCTTTTTTGTTTAAACTTTGAGTAAAAATACGAATTCAACTCAACTGATCTTAGATGAACGAATTTACTTGGTTGATTTTTAAAATCAATTAGTAAATATGCATACATTTTATCTAGCATTCATATTTGTACATAAGAATGTAAATGCGCAAAATTTTAAGCTCATATGTAATTGAATACAAAACAAGCAAATCATGTGATTGTTCAAATTAGTCCTGCAGATGGTACGATAACCATTATCACAGTCAAAAAAAGAAGTTAAGAAAGAAGAAATAAGCAAAAGTTAGGTTAGGCTTATTTGAAAATATTGGTAATTTAATTAATACATTACAATTTACTGTTTATTGGTGTCTATAAGATGCAAGCGGTAAGGATTTCAGCAAAATCGACTTTTGGGAAATTTCGAAATTTATCAAGATGGTGCGTTTTACCTTTTATGTTAAATTAAGGAATGCGTTAGTTAACCTCTTTTTCTTTCAGTACTTCGTGTTTACAAAACGTGGAGGCCGCAAAACCAACAGAAAGCTTAACGGTACCACCCCCATCGAATGTTGATAAACCTGTATCTCCTAAAATAGAAAAATTAGCCTTTGAAATATCTAGTTTAACTTTAATTGAAGTGTCAGAATTAAGCGGATTTTTGAAAAAGAAATTGAATTTGCCAGATACTCCTGCTTTTCCCGTGGGTGGTTTTATTGCTGCACAAGCTGGAGGTAAATCTGAAGAGGACGAAGAAGCACCTAAAGCAAAGAAGACCTCATTCACTGTCAAACTGACAAAATATGATGAAAAGCAAAAGATACCTCTAATCAAGGAAATTAAAGGGCTTCTTGAGGGTATGAACTTGGTGCAAGCCAAAAAGTTTGTTGAAGGTGTTCCTGCTGTGGTAAAGGCAGATATTTCACAAGATGAAGCAGATAAGTTAAAAGAAGTCCTAACAAAAGTTGGAGGTGTTGTAGAGATAGAATAAGTTTGTTAAGTTTACTTATTTAGTAATAGTTTGTTATTTTGAGTTTTGTGTACATTTTTTTAATGTGTGTAATTGGAGTAAGAGCAGTAAAAAAAATCAACATTTAGGAACTCTTGTTTTTTTCTTTTTTAATATGTAACATTACAATTAATTGATTACAATTAAATAGTGAAAGCAAATTCCTTAGTGGTAGCAAATACCTACAGATGGCGATACACTCTCTTTTGAAGCTAAAATATTGCAATTTCTGAAAGTAAAAATTGCAGGTGTTATAAACTTGCGAATTATTTATAATTCGTTTGCTGGATTTCGATAATTTTGTTTGCAAAAGATGGGGACAAAATGTGTAAAGTCAGTTTATTTGTAACTATACCTCCTTCCCTCCTGTTTGAAGCTAAAACTTTACAATTTCTGAAATAATAAATTACAGGTCTTAAAACATTCATATTATTCATAATTCGCTGATCAGATTTTGGTAATTTTGTTTGTGAAAGATGGGGACAAAATGTTTAAAGTCAGTTTATTTGTAACTATACCCTCAACCCTTACATTTGAAGTTAAACTTTGTAATTTCTGAAAGTAAAAATTAGAGGTGTTACAACTTTAATATTGTTCATAATTCCTTTGCCAGATTTCGATAATTTTGTTTGCAGAAGAACAAAATGTGTAAAGTCAGTTTATTTGTAATTATACTCTCAACCCTTATCTGTTAAGCTAAACTTTGCAATTTCTGAAAGTATAAATTGCAGGCGTTAAAACTTTAATACCATTCATAATTCCTTTCCCAGATTTTGAAAATTTTGTTTGCAGAAGACGGGGATAATATGTTTAAAGTCAGATTTTTAATAAGGGTGCTCATTACTCTTTCTTTTAAACCGAAAGTTTTATATTAGATGAAAGCTAAAATTGCAAGTGTTGTAACTTCCATCTTAATTAAATTTAGTTAGTCAAAATGTGAAGTCAGATTGGTAGGGGTGATGTATACTATTCCTTTTGAATATATAACATTTCAATTAATTTTAAACATTATAATTAATTAGTGAAAGCAAATCCATTAGTGGCAGCAAATACTTATAGATGGCGATACACTGCCTAGATTTGGGCGAAATAGAAGTTATAGTTTGAAAACTTTTTAAAATTCGTTTTCTTGATTTTGTTAGTTTTGTTTGTAGAGATGGGGATAAAATGTGTAAAGTTAGATTTTTTGTAACTATACTACCCCCTGCCCTCTTTCTTCTCCTTTGAAGCTAAACCTTTTCAATTTCTGAAAGTATTATTCATAATTCGTTTGCCAAATTGGATGATTTTGTTTATAGAGGAAAGGTGCAAAATTTGTAAAGCCAGATTTTTTATTGTGCTCATTACGCTTCCTTTGGAATCTAAATCTTTGCATTTTATGAAATTAAAGATTGCAAGTGTTACAACTTCTAATTTAATCGCAATTTGTTTGTTAAAATGTGTAGTCAGATTTGTAATGGTGCTGTATATCCTCCCTTTTGAACTTATAACTTATATTTTTTATAGTCCGTTTGCCAGATTTTGATAGTTTTGTTTGTAGAGGAAAAGCGTAGTCATATGTTTTGTAATTGTACTCTTTATACCTACACCTTCTGATTTTGATAATTTTGTTTTAATTTTTTGAAGTGAAACTTCTTTACGCACGGTAGGGTAAGTTCGTTTCACGCGAGTTGCTATGTAACTGTCTGTCCTCCATGTATGCTTAGATCTTTAAAACTACGTAACGCATTTTAATGCAGTTTTTTTAATAGATACAGTAATTCAAGAGGAAGGTTTATATGTATAATACATGCATAATATAGTAGAGAAACACTGATAATTTTAGAGGTTTCTAATGTGATGTCGTAAATAAACACATTTTTTTTGCGCATACATTGCAAACGCTGGCTGAATCCTACGAGATAGATCAAAATAATATACTACAGTATTGTACACCTTAAAAAGGTCTACAAAAAAGTCCGGGATGATATATGCCTATCTCTTAGGGATAAACCACAATAACCATTTTTTATCCTTTACTTTTTACGAGAAATAATGACTTATTTACGAAGCGATTTTAAGCAATACAGCATTAATCCTTATCCAATTAAGTACATACTTTTAAATACATTGTGCATTTAATATAGATCAATATGACTCTTTACAGCATGTAATTTAAATTAATATTTTCGAAGATATTACAGACTTAAAATACAAATTGTATTATCTAATGAGAAAAAAGCTGTGAATGTTGTATATAAAGACATTCTGTAGTATATTTAGGTGGTGTCTTTTGAAGATTTTTCCTCCTCGAGAATAATCTAAACAAAAAGAAAATATATTTAGTAGTAGTAGCTGGGGCGGGTCGCTAGTCATCTGTAAAAAAAAAGCCTTAAATAGTTCTGGCACATTTAAAAATACCTCGAAAAAATAAAGAGGTCGTAACTTTGCTATTGTAACAACGTAAGAGGTTTGTTTCAAGGAATTGGAATGCCCTGTGTTCCAGTGACTTGTGTTTATTTATTATCAGCTCGAAACATAGCCTGAAAGCAGTTTTTTTTACAAACGGAAATGAATTTCCATATTTTTCAGTCGCTCATTCTGTACATTTGAAAGAAAACTATGAAAGTATCAAAAAGTTTCCTGGAAGCTTTGTAATATCAAGAGTACCTATATGTTAAAATTGAGATTATTACAAGTTAGCTAATAAATTCTAGTATTTCTACGGCAAATTCAGTCATTTACAATCGAAGATTGCAATTTTTGCGTTGTCATAAAACTTTAGTTTTCTCCTTGCAGCGTCAGCCCAGGGGTAGAGTGACAGGAGCGCCAGTTAGTAAGGGGCGCTAAAAAGTCAAATATGAAAAACAACGCGAGCAAAACCGTTGTTAAAACCTAGTAAGATATAAACCTATTTAATTGTATATTGAGAATTAAACCCTAGTTAGGGGTACAATAACGTGGATAAATATTTTACCTGATACTTGTGAGAAGCCGGAACGAACTGTTATTAATATTTAATCCAAGAACTTGATGCCGTACCTGCACCACTACAGTTGTTCACATGATCGAATAAATTGCAAAAACGGAGAGAGAGGATAATTCTACACAGCCGTAATAATTTCTTGTTTCCGCCAATTTCGAACAATAACTACCTAAATGCATTGCGTCAGAGAAGGTCGTTGAAAAAATACAGTAAAAATTAAAAAACATACTTTAACGCACTATGACACAAAAAATACGTGTCTTGTTTATCATTAGGTACATGTACATACGCATACATGTGTAAATATGTTTACATAGTTTACGAAGACTTCGCGAGACCACGGTAATTTCTAATAAATTAGCTCGGCATTGATTTAAGCTAAATACGTTCGGATTTTACTTTATTTTCCATGAATCGTTGCTGTCAACATGTTACTTTACATCTGACTTAGGTATTACCTACTGTTAACGTGCGAACTAGTTTAATAAGACAGCGTCAGCAAGTGATTACTAAATTGATGAAGTGATACACGACTACATTTTCAGTTCAGTTTTGTCAGTTCATTGTTGCATAAATTGGTAAGTAAAATTATTTTATCAAGGCGATAAGAGGTGTAATCAAGATTATTGAAATGTCGACAAAAATGTTTAATAAAGTTTAACATTAAATTTATTGTAATACTTTAGGTTTCAAAGACCAAACTGCCCCACTCTTGGTATTGATTTGGTCTCACTTATTCGATTTTGGTCTTGCTCAAATGCTTCTAGTCTTGGTCTTGGCCTGGCGTATTAAGTCTTGGTTTTGCTCATCACTCTGATGCTTAAGTTTTTCTTTAATAATTCGTTTAAGAACAAATTTTTCTTTTTTTTTTTACAAATTCGAGAACATCGTTCCTCTACCTCATAAACTGACCCTTTCTGAGTAGCATTAAAAGTTGAGAGAATCATTTTAGTACCTATTCGATCATTACTTCGAGATGTTTAATTTATTGTCTGCTAATTTGTTGCGAGGATATGGAAGATCGAAAAGGATAGGTAGTGTTAAAGGATTAAAGTGTCTAACTGATAAATCAACACACACCCCTAACACCTGGGTCTAGAACAGTGGTTCCTAAATTGTGTTCCGTGCTAGGGTCCTAGGGGTTTCGAGAGTGTAAACAATTAAGTGCCAGGGATCTTAAAGATAAAATTATAGCCAATTTATTTTTTTATTGTTGAGATTAGGTTTTGCCAAGAAAAGGTGGTTCAATTACTGTTCCATAGCCAAAATAATAACAAACAATCGGTCTACATACTTGAAATTTTGAGCAGTTAGTCCTTTTACAACGGGGTGAGCACTAAGAAATATTTTTTTAAAAATTCAATCCTTAAAAGAGTAAAAAAAATGTTCAAAGTTTGATATATCGATCAAGACATGTCTCAAACTGCTGAGTGAGGAACATTAAAATTTTACACTAAGGTTCTTGACAAGACTACTACCTACTATAAAATGAATTTTGAAAATACCACCCCTAAAAGTGTAAAATGAGGATTTGATATATAATCGAATTCCACGCGGGCGAAGTCATAGGTAACAGCTAGTCAAACAATTTATTTGCTTTTTAAAATTGTAACAGAAACTTTCGAAAAGTTTCTTGTTTATTGCATTAAATGGTTTTCTTGTTTAACATTTGCATAGACATAAACTGAGACATATGTGTCAATAACTGGGTTTTGCAAAAGTTTCTTATTTGGTTGAAACCATTACCGTCGTTTGTATATCATAAAAATATGAAGTAACAAATACAACAAAATAAATGACAAGAACTATAAAATGAATAGAAATAATAATCAACCACAGATTGAAGTTTATGTAACAAAATATAAATTCATTTAATGCTTTCATAGAAGTACCTATCTAATATGTATTTTAGAAAAACAATTTGAATTAAAGTCATTTTTTCTACTTATTAATAGAATAGTTAAAGTCGATGACAGACAACTATTGAATTGTCCGTGAAAACTAGATCTTTTTGTTGAGATTTTGTCGCTTCAAGAGAGTTGTTTTCGTAAAGTAATTGTAACTGTATTTTTTTGGGCCTGGTGATCTATCAGAAATGTTTAATGACCTCCTAGAGATATCGATCTGAATTTAAACCAGAGAATTTTTATTGCCATACGTATATATACCCGCATATTAACAAAAAATACAATAATTTTATGTAAAAACAAAAGTTTTGTAATTCCACATTGTTGGAAACTAATATCAATTTGATAAATTTTCACCATTCTTCCTATGAAAACGAGACATCTGATCGTTTTGAAACTTTCCATACATCTTGAAACACAAATAAAAATACAGAAGCCAATTAAATTTTTACATTTTCTCCTAAATAAGTGTTTCAAATTTCGTCCATAAAAACGTGTTTATTCGTAAACGTTAATTGTATTGGGTGCAACTTTCTCAAGCATCTTGAAATGCTTGTTGTGGTATGGATTTTTAATCATTATTATTACTCATATATTTCTATGAATAGAAATGATTTAAACCGTCGCAAATTTCGTAAAAAAATTATTGAACAGTACGCAAATTATCAACGGTTATTTCTTAATGAACGATATTGATTTACTAATATGCAAAACCGAATGGGAAACAGTTTCAACAATAGTTTTTGTTGTAAATCACGCATGTAGGTGCCTACGTAATACCGATATACGTAATAGTTCGTGAGTTTAGTCTGATATACTTTTTAAAAACAAATTTGTTATTTAATTAGAAAATAACGTAGGTACCACAGGCCAACGGCGAAAAAAACTTTTTTAATAATTTTAACTAATTTCTATGTAATTTGGTGTGCTGATTCCGAAAAGAATAACGAAAAAGTCGTATCACCCTCCATTTTCTCACATTTCAATATTAAATAAAAGTAAATTTTATTAACCAAAATGTATAACAAATTAAATTATGCTGAACATTTAAAAAATAAATATAATTTTCTACATTGATTGCTATAAACTTTATTCCACATAAATTATCTGTAATTTTGAAGTTTTACATTTTCTTTTGTAAAAAAAACTACCAATTTAAACAAAAAACGAAAATATATTTTTCAAATCTTGTCTTTAAAAACATTATTAATTAAATATCACTTGATATACAGTCATCTATTTAGTCTTTGTTTTTTGAGGTTTTTATAGGCATTAATCACTTCCTTTTGCTGTTGGTCTAACTGTCTTCTGAGTGCAACTGGTAAATCTTTTCTTTTGCCCTTTTTATTAATTACTTTATTTATCGTTTTCTTCAGTGGATTAAATTTACTTTCAATATTTTTACTTGTATTTTCAACTTTATTATTATTTTCTATCATGGATTTTAGTAGCAAATCTTTCTTGCCAGGCTGAAATTTAGATTGGAATTATTTATAAAATGTAAAGACATTTCTACTGTTTTTCTTACCCTTGAGGCACAACCTAAACTTTCAACCTTTCTTGGAAGGGTTAGTGTGGGAGGCTGGTGAACAATTTCTCCAAATTTGATAGTATCTTTTTGATTAAGTCTATCAGAATCAAGTTCTNCTCCGAAGCAACAACGAGTACAAAGGAAAAAAAGGCTTGGATATCATTTAGAGAAGTTGTGACGAAGTTTTTGGGCAATTTAAAAGATCCTAACTATGAACTTATCATATCTAACATGATAAACAATTTTAAAAATCTTGGTTGTCTGATGAGCCTTAAAGTTCACTTTTTGCACAACCATCTTGATCTTTTTCCTACAAACTTAGATGATGTCAGTGAAGAGCAAGGGGAACGGTTCATCAGGACATCAAAGAAATGGAGAAACGATACCAAGGAAGGTGGAATGTAAACGTGATGGGTGATTACTGTTGAACACTTAACAGAGAGCAACAAAATTCTTCGCATCAGGAAAAAAGCTATGCAAGAAACTTTACAAAGAGAAGAGAGAGAAAATACAAAAAAACATGTATCTAATATTTAGTAATCTATTATTTGTAAGAGAAAATTTTAACTTTATTAAGAACTAAATTTTTTAATTTTTAATTATCAAAATTTTCCCCATTTTTTGCACAATGTCATATTGTGGGAAAATTGTTGGTGATAAAAAAAACTGATATCGAATACGATTTCAGCACTAAAAAACACATAAGATAAATTAGTTTAAAAATTGTTGGCCTGTGTACTTGATCGCTAAATGCTCAAAATGGGAGTACCAATCTGCTTAGGTACTTTTTTCTTAACACTTTTTAGAGTTTTGTACATCATCATCATAAGGTCATCAGTCCTAAGACTGGTTGGACACGTACCTCCACTCTTTCCTACCCTGAGCTAAACTTCGCATTTCCCTAAAACTAGAACAATCCACATCCTTAAATCTAATCTAGGTCTACCTCTACCCCTCCTGTTTAGCAAGAAGCAATGCCTTATAGGAACTGTAAATTGGTAGTTACATCACAAAAAGAATATATTTTTAATTGTAACATTGCAATTATATGTTTTGGGATTAATTTTGAAGAGGAAAGTTAAAACATACCCGGAAAAACAGGAAAAATTTTCCAGATTCGATTCTCGTTACTTAATAACTGTTTACATGCCTATAAGGTTGTACAGAACCCTCGGTGCGTGAGTACGACCCGCATTTCTTTTTCTTCAATTTTTATTTTAAACCATACGTTTCATATTAATGTAACGGAATTCTGGCTCGGCTCGGTGAAACATGTTTAAATAAGTTAAATAAAATGAAAACACTTGGTATTATTTGTAAGTTTTGAACATTCATTTTTCAATAGACATATAGGTACTTGCGGTCTAAAGATATTATTCAAGTCATTATTATTGCCGACATATGCCGTAAATTTCACAATATAGATGTCCTGTTGAGATACAATTTAATAATATTTGCTTTAATCTTATTAACGATTTCTGAAAAATATGAATAAAGAAGTAAATTTTATCGAAAACAATTACTTATCGTCCAACACTTTGTCGGCTTACGCACTCACAAAGGGCGTCAAGTGACAATTAATTTTATCTTACAAGAAAATTAAAGTAAAACTACATATGAACGAAAATGATATGAACCATTTCGCGGACAAGTGCTTTTATGATCGAAATATTTTTTATTTATCAATAAATCTTCATTTTCTCAGTTATAGTTGTGGCCTGTTCGTCCGTTTGTCTGTCTACGTGTCTATTATGCAATATTAAGCAAAAGGTAAGAATATTATATTGTAAAGTCACAATTAAAATGTGAATGGGAAAAGATATGGATACTTCAACTGTTACATTTTTTTTATAAGAACTTTATATACGAAGACTTTTCATTAGTGGTGACTTTGTCCGAGATGCAGCTTTGCAATGAGCAATTCCGTTTAAATTGTGTTTTGAGAACGGTCAAGTTCAGCCGATAAATAAAAGTAATAAATTTTTACGATTTGTTTCATTGTTCCGATATATTGATTTACATGAGAAATAAGATTCCAGCCCTGAGTTAGGAGATATGTTAGAGAAGGAAGATAGTGTAGAAATAGATGAACTTGGTTATCCCATAATGAGAGAAGAGTTCGATGTAGCCTTAAAAAATTTAAAGAATAATAAGGCGCCAGGTGTAGATGGGATACAGGGGGAAATTCTAAAACATGCAGGACAAGAGGTTAGAGATCGTATGTTTAAGCTAGTTAGTTACTTTTACGAAACGGGGAAGTCCCAGAGGATTATAAACGGAACGTAGTAGTAACATTACCTAAGAAGAGGGGCGCGGATAGGTGTGAGAAATTTCAAAAAATTAGCTTAACTTCCCATGCGTCAAAAATCTTAACTAGAATTGTACAGAGGAGGATGAAAAAAAGGGCGGAAAAACTATTAGGGGAAGATCAATTTGGGTTTAGAAGAAACAGAGGAACGCGGGAGGTCATTCTAGCTTTACGGGTAACAATAGAGAAAACGATAGAAAAAGGAAAGAGTGCGTACATAGGATTTGTAGATATAGAGAAAGCTTTTGACAATGTTAAATGGGAAAAGATGTTAAATATACTTAAAAATGTAGGGATGAGTTACAAAGATGGAAGAGTGATACTTAGTTTGTATAAAGAGCAACAGGCAGTTATAGAGCTAGGGATGCATCGTAGAGAAGTAAATATTAGGAAGGGAGTCAGACAGGGATGCACACTGTCACCGCTACTTTTTAATCTATACATCGAAGACGCCATCAACATCATTAAAGACAGTACAACTGTAGGGATAGATGTGCAAGGGCAAAAGATTAGTATGCTTAGATTTGCAGATGATATAGCAGTATTAGCATCTAGCAAGGAGGACCTAGAGATAGCTTTAAATAAAATGGAAGCGGTACTGACAGATCAGTACTGTATGAAAATAAATAAAAGTAAAACTAAAATACTGATATGCAAGGGAAGAAAAAGTAGGGAAAGAGCGAATATAAAGATAGGAGACGAAAAATTAGAAGAAGTGGCTGATTTTAGATACCTAGGAAGTCAGATAAGTGAGGATGGAAGGAGTAGTAGGGATATAAAGCAGAGGATAGCGCAGGGTCGTGTCGCCTTTAATAAAAAGAAGTCACTTCTATGCTCGCGAACGGTTAATTTAGAAATTCGAAAAAGGTTGTTAAAGGTGTATGTTTGGAGCACGGCGTTGTACGGGTGCGAAACATGGACAGTGGGAGCGGCGGAAAAGAAAAGGTTAGAAGCGTTCGAAATGTGGTGTTATAGGCGGATGATGAGGATATCGTGGGTAGAAAAGGTTAGAAATGAAGAGGTATTGGAAAGAATAGGAGAACAGAGGACTCTATGGAAGTCAATAAAAAATAGGCGAGATAGGTTGGTAGGACACCTTCTTAGGCATGAAGGTCTAGTCAGAGACATATTAGAGGCAGAAACAGGAGTTAGGAGAGGTAGAAGTAGACCCAGATTAGATTACTCTTCGCAAATAGTTAAGGATGTGGCCTGTTCTAGTTTTAGGAAAATGCGAAGTTTAGCTCAGGATAGGAAAGAGTGGAGGTACGTGTCCAACCAGTCTTAGGACTGACGACCTTATGATGATGAAGTTCCGATAAGCTTCTGTTATAAAAATGCGGAACCAGATACACAAGCGGATGTGAAAATGTATGCGGAACTTTCGTAATTGCGGAAGCGAAAACAGAGATGTGTTGTAACACTATTGTAAGCGGATGTAAAAAATACCGAAGGTAGAATAAGTTAGAAATGTTGAGATATTAAAAAGAGTAGAAGAACAGAGGGATCTATGAAGCAAAAACGGACAGACAGACACGTAAGTGATCCTATTAGGGTTCAGTTTTTCATTCGGACGTAAGGAACCCTAAAAGGAGGAGTTAAGAGAGGTAGAAATAGCCTAGATCGTATAACTGTTGTTCCAGTTTTCGAAAATGCGAAAATTCACTTTAGGTCCGAATAATTGGAGGTGCGTGTCTAACCAATCTTCAAGCTGAAGATGATACTGATGATGATAATGACTGGTCGATTTGTTTTTCTTAAAACAACTAAAGGGTTAATATTTGGTAGGTCTAGAAACAGCACTTACTAATGCAGTCAATAGAATTATTCATGATAGGGTCTTTTCAACACATTATTACACTTTTGTGTATTTAGTATTCATTAATGTTTGCTTTACAGTTGTCGAGCATTACTGCACATTATTTGCATTTTTATTTAGCTAATTTATTATAATATGAACAACGTACAAAGAAATTCCCAACTACAAAATGAAGACAATATGCAAGTAACACGGGGATTTATCAATAAATCTTCATTTTCTCAGTTATAGTTGTGGCCTGTTCGTCCGTTTGTCTGTCTACGTGTCTATTATGCAATATTAAGCAAAAGGTAAGAATATTATATTGTAAAGTCACAATTAAAATGTGAATGGGAAAAGATATGGATACTTCAACTGTTACATTTTTTTTATANACTTTCTCTTTGATTTTCACCTTATAAGACAATTTTTTTTGTCTTATATGCGGATTATTTTGTTGTTTCATAAAATGAAACAATTTAACCACCTGTTAAATGTAGTAATGTGATTAGTGATCAGTGGTTAAAGAAAGTAATAATTGATAGAGTATTTATGTATAATTTAATTATTTTTTTTATTTAAACTTATGTGAAAGCAAAAGGAATATAGCGGTATTTTAATATGGTATACGTACGTATTTAATAATAATAATTCGCACTTAAATTAACAATGTATGTTTACTATAGAATTTCCGGTATTAGCGGAAATAAATAGTAGCATTGAAAGCGCTGATCTTATTTTGCTTGTTTTTACAAGTTTAAAATCCTATCCATAGAAACCAGGATCATGTCAGACACGCTCACCCATTCCGACTTAATTACTCAAAAATTAATACGATAGGTATTGGCATTTGGAAAAATGGTGACTTTTATAGAATAACACGATTTTTAAAAACAGACGAAAAATGAGAAGAATTGGCGGATTTTTGGTATTTAGGAAGTCAGATAAGTCATGACGGAAGGAGTAGTAGGGATATAAAGCAGAGGATAGCACAGGGTCGAGTCCCCTTCAATAGAAAGAAGTAACTTCTATGCTAGCGATCGGTTAATTCAGAAATTCGAAAAAGATTATTTAAGGTGTATGTTTGAAGCGTGAGATTATACGGGTGCGAAACATCGACGGTGGACGTTGCGAAAAACGAAAGGTTAAAAGCGTTCGAAATGTGGTGTTACTGGCGAATGATGAGGATACCGTGGATAGAGAATGTTAGAAATGAAGAGGTTTTAGAAGGAATAGGAGAACAGAGGACTCTATGGAAGTCAATAAGAAATAGGCGAGATAGGTTAGTAGGACACTTTCTAAGGCATGAAGGTCTAGTCAGGGACGTATTAGAGGGGTAGACCTAAATTAGATTATTTTTCGCAATAGTTAAGGATGTAGGTTCTTCTAGTTTTAGGGAAATGCGAAAATTAGCTCAGCATAGGAAAGAGTGGAGGTGCGTGACCAACCAATTGATGACCTTATGATGATGACTGCAATAGGAAGCCAATGTGTAGAGTAAACTAGAAAGGACTCCGTTAGATCCTTACGGAAAATAGCTCTCAGTCAAATTCTTTGAAACTTCGGATTCTGGTAGTTTTCGATGTGTAAAGCAAAAGCCTCAATGGAAGCAAGGTCGTAAAAACACATCTTTTTGTTATTTGGTCTCTTAAAGTTACAAAGGACTTTCAAGGCACAATTACACCTATTATACATATTCAATACTTTCAAGAATATATGCAAATGTTGATGAATTATACCTATGTGTTTCGGATACTATGGATATGTTATGGTTTTAGACTAGGAATGGTAATGCACTCTGCAAAAGTGTATAGTACATCTATCTTACTGTACTTTTGGGTAAAGTTGGTGTACTCAGAGGTGTAATCAGACATTAATACAGAATATATATTATAATGTTCGTGGGTTTAACAAATTAACTTTTAAGACTCACAACGACAAATACTGTTTGTACACTAATTGTTATTAAAGGACTTAAAAACACTAAATACTAAATTATTGCTAACTTAAGTGATGAAATACTCTATTTATTTATACTACTTTTACTGTATCACTATTCACTGCGCTATTTATTTCATTTCTATCACTGTCAATTTATTTCTTGATTCACTTCTGCAACGGTCAATTTATTTCTGCCCCCTTCGGCTATCGTCTCTTCCTTTAAATACTCCCCTGCTTCCTTTCGGGAACCTTCTCGAGCCGTCCGGAAAAGTTTCTTTTTCTTTGAACTGCTTAATTGCTTTCCCGGAACGCAGGTACGACACACACGTTTACAAATACGGCACACATGAAGAAAGGCGCCCGCGGCTAGTCGACGAATCGATAAGCCGCTCACACATACGTATGCCCGATCACACACAAACACGCTCGTGCTCGCTACAATACTTTACAGTTGTATGCAGCTGCGAGAAGTACCAGAAAGTTTCACAGAGGGTCATTTTCCGTAAAAATCTGGCGGGGCTCTTTAATAATGAGATACCAGGGTCGGCCAAAGATTATCATAAGAAATACACCTAAATTAAATTACCTATGTACATTGCTGCTAAAATTTTATTTCACAAACATGTTTAAGTAGATTTAAACTTTGACTAAACTTAATTATGGGAATTATGAAATAAAAATAGGCAAGTTGAAAATATTTGTTGAAACAGTTATCATAAGCAAATTAGGCGCTTCTTACTAACTAATAAAACAGAAGGACGTCATGATGTCTTAGTAAATTGTTTGTTTTCAAATTTATACAGAATAATGAGTAACAAGTACAAACAGAATGACTACCTTTGTTAACAAAAAATAAAAGATTTAGGTTCTGTTTTGCTAGAAATACATAGGGCATACATATATCGTATTATATAAATGAATAATATGTTTGGTCAGTAACTACCGTACTGTAGAGTTAAAATATTTTAAACAATAAGGATATGGGTATTAATTATTTATTATGAAAGTGTATACTGCCTATCTGTTACCGAAAATGTATGAAATCTAGGAATTGTCTATAATTCCTAGGAAATGTATATAATTCCGAGGCTATCTAGGAAATATAAGAACAAATGCTTTCACGGCCGGAATTCATAGTAGAATGAAGATTCGGACTATAGGGCCGTGATCTAAGTGAACTATTCTGTCCAGACGTTTCGTCAGCTACTGTGGTTGACATCCTCAGTGGTAGTGCTGCGTTGACAACGTGAACGTAGATTATATCTCGAAGTCTCGACAGCGACTGGGCCCGGACCCAATGCAGCACTACCACTGAGGATGTCAGCCGCAGTAGCTGACGAAACGTCTGGACACAACAGTTCACTTAAACCACGGCCCTATTGGGATCCGTCATATGGGCATATACCATCTGGTGGCAAAATTTACAATTCAAATGAGGGAAAAATTTACATAGGAACTGTGCACGTAAATTGTAAAATTGTTTATTAAAATAATAAAACACGTTAAAAAAGTAAAAATTTTTTTGATGATGGAGTCGACGAAGTTTTCTTCTAAAGTTAAATCAAATAAAAAGTTAATATGTTCAGTGAAAAGCTGCAATAGCACTTCAGACATAGATCTTCACTCTTCACCTACATTAACTACTTTCCAATAAAAACTAACCGTTTTATATATGTAAAAAATATATTCGGAAAATTAGAGAAAAAAGTAAACTAATAGAAGCTTGGATGAAAGCAGTAGGTATCAAAGAAGTGAATTCCGGAATAAAAATTTGTTCACGTCATTTTAATGCACATGATTATATTTCAGCAAGTATTTACCATCAGCCATAACCTTAATATTTAAAACTAGAATCATACTAAAATTATAAAGTGAGAAATTATTTATTCCTGTGTAATTGATTTAACACAATTCTAATGATACGATATAAGTATTTTGAGGTTAAGAACCTACCTGCTGCAATACAACAAAGTTGCAATAATGTGTTTGCAACGTTCTCTTAAATCGGCTTTGCACGTGCAAGTCATTGATATGATATTGCTTAAATCACCCAGAATCACCTCACCAATTATATAACGTGAATCACTTTTTAAATCCGAAGTTTGTAAAAAGTAGGCAGTAAACTTGACGGAATTTGAAGGCTAGCTTCCGGATTTGTTATTTCCGAATTTTATAATGTGATTGGCATTAAAAACACGCTCACCTTCAACGAAATTTCCTTTCCGAGGCTTTGTGTCAGCCCAATCACATATTGTGTCAATACTTATCATTTTATCGTAATTTAAAAACTTGGAAATTGCACGGTACACTATAGGAATTACGATAAATTTTCCCTAATCGGCGCCATGCTTTTAGGCTCCTCCCATTTGCCCGAATCTTCAATCTACTGTCTAGGAAATGTATAAAATATTGACGTCATTTTTTGGTTAGATAGATTAAGACAAATTAGAATTTATTTAATGCCCCTGCTGATATGTTAGAGTATTTTATTCACAGAAAACATTAGTTTTATACATTTCCTAGTACTATATCGGAATTTCATACAATTTCTAGGAAATGTATACATTTCCCAGCATATGTATGTATTAAAACAATTTGAAAAAATATTTTATACATTTCCTAAATAGCCTTGCAGTGGTATACATTTCCTAGGAATTGTATACAACGCTAAATGAATTTGTGAAAAAATGCCAAAATTTGAAGTAAATTTGCTCGATTGGAAATAATTTTGCAATAAAATTAGAATGTTAGAAGGAATATGACAATCTCTCTTCATGCCAGTCAGATAAACCGTGTTTTAGGGATCATAATACCATTCAATTAACTATATGAGCATAAAAAAAAACGATTACTTTGATATTAGGTACAGACAGATACTTCAACTTTATTTGTATGCACAGATGAGTACGGTTGATTAAGTAGAACAATGGCGGCGTTACCTTTGTTAGTTGTAAAGTTTTTAAATAAAAATAAAAAATTTGGAGCATAAAAAATAACTATAAGTAGGTACATATCATTGTTTTAAAATTGAATTACTTTCGCGAAGAGAATTTTTTAAAAACAATGTGTCATTAAAAATGAATAAAAACAGTTAAAAATAGGTGTGAACGAAAGCGATCATTTTTATTGTCTTACTTATGAACAAATAACCACTTTAACCAGCTGCTATCACGTGCAAACTGGCTTGCTCCATATAAAAAAAATCCAAAATCGAGTATATAGGTAGCTATATATGTATAAAGATAGATACGAGATCAAAAAAATTCATTAGTTCTCTGTCTACTCTTAATGTCTTATACCAGGTAAGCATACTTGTAAAGTACTTATTCAAGTATTGAAAATATTCTACTCAAATACTCTCAGTATTTGTTCTTGTATTTGAAATACTTTTCAAAAATATTTNATGATTATGTATAAATTGTTCAGAAAGTTGTTATAATATATATATCGTTTTTAATAATTAATGAAGTAACAGAAGAACACGTAACATTTTTTCGTTATTTATTTGCAATTTATTTTGAAATTATAAAGATTAGTTTGTCTTACTACAACTATGAGTATCTACTAATTTAATTTTTTGTATCTTTTCGTATGTTTATCAAAATTATATAAAACCTCCAAAACTGATTTCATTGCTTGACTTAATATTTTTTGATGATATATTGACACTAACGAAATAATAATTATAACACTACTATTTTGACTTTGAGAAATGACAGTTAACAAAGACAAATCAGTAGCATTTTTGTTTTTTTTTGAAATAATTGAATTAAGAAGTTAAACCAAACAAAACAATCAATTAAAATTTTATTTTATTTCATAGGCTAATAGTTGATTAAAGTGATCAAGTGGAATTAGAATGCACAATTTTGATGAACTAATAAAATTTTTTATATAATTTCCTATTTCTTGTTCGACATGATTTCGAGACAAATCATATCATAAGCAGACAATACTTAATTAGATACATTGATTGATTTGACAGTCTCATTGAATAGTATCTACACACTTCAAGTTCTAAGCCATCACGTTTTTGCAGACTTATTGGCTACCCAATTGCTTTAAATAGTAAATACTTTATTAATGGGTACCAAATAACGTCCCCGTTAGATGGAAAAGGAAATTTTATTTTTTTTATTGCAATACAATGTATGATGAGATTTTTTTTTAGTTGCATATATTAACTAGATATAAACAGTGATAAGTATGGCGCTTAGCAACCACGTTGAATATTATTGATAATGAAAAAATACATCTTGATGATAAAAAATTCGATGCTTACGTTATCAGCACTTTTCGCATTGACATGCTACTTTTGATTCAATTTATTATAAATATGAAATAATACATTTAATAGGTACTTATGGCATTGCCATTGTTATGCTGTAGGATGGAATATTTTAGGACAATTTTATATGTAGGCAAAGGTCATTTCTTTATGTAGTAATTGAAAATTTCAAATGCTATTTGTATTAAGGTTACAGTGAACACACAAAACAGTTAAATAGAATAAATGTAATAATAGTCATGCTTTTATAATACGACTATTGTTACAACAATTCCCAACAGTTTTTTACTATACGGATGTTTTGAACAAAATTACTACATATTCAAAATTATAGATAGCTTTAAATAAAATGTATGTGGTACTGACAAAACAGTGTTGTATGACAATATATAAAAGTAAAACAAAACACTGGTATGTAAGGAAATAAAAAGTAGGGAAAGAGCGAATATAAACATAGGATACCAATAATAAGAAGAAGTGACCGATTTTAGGTATCTAGGAAGTCAGATAAGTCAGGACGGAAGGAGTAATAGATTTATAAAGCAGAGGATAGTGCAGGGTCGTGTCGCCTTCGATAAAAAGAAGTCACTTCTATGTTCGCAAACGGTTAATTTTAGAAATTCGAAAAATATTGTTAAAGGTGTATACTTGCAGCGCGGCGCTGTATGGGTGCGAAATATGGACAGTAAGGGCGGCGGAAAAGAAAAGGTTAGAAGCGTTCGAAATGTGGTGTTATAGGCGGATGATGAGGATAACGTGGGTAGAAAAGGTTAGAAATGAAGAGGTATTGGAAAGAATAGGAGAACAGAGGACTCTATGGAAGTCAATAAAAAATAGGCGAGATAGGTTGGTAGGACACCTTCTNCTCTATGGAAGTCACTAAGAAATAGACGAGATAGGTTGGTAGGACAAGTTCTCAGGCATGAAGGTCTAGTCAGAGACATATTAGAGGCAGAAACAGGAATTAAAAGGAGTATATGTAGACCTAGATTAGATTACTGTTCGTAAATAGTTAAGAATGTGGGTTGTTCTAGTTTTGTGTAAATACGAAGATTAGCTCAGGATAGGAAAGAGTGGAGGTGCGTGTCCTACCAATCTTAGGACTGATGACCTTATGATGATGACTGCAATAGGAAGCCAGTGTGTAGAGTAAACTAGAAACCGTTAGATCCCTACGGAAAATAGCTCTCAGTCAAACTCTTTGAAACTTTGGATTCTGTCCAATCAGTCTTAGGACTAACGACCTTATGATGATAATTCAAAATTATAATACAAATTTCATAAGTACTCAAATTTCCGAGATCAAGAGAGTGAGATATTTAAAAACTGAGACAGAATAGGGACTGTCAATTTTTATTTTTAGTAACTGAGTCATTGTTTACTTACATTACAAATCCGAACTAGTGATGAGAAAAATTACTCATGGACTTGCAGACTTTGTCTTAGTTTTGCGAAAATACAGAACCAATACCAGCACCAAGACTGTCTATACCAGTGATACAAAGACTGTCAAATACGAAAAACTAAACAAAAAAGTATTAATTCCGGTAGATTTATGATTTACACTATTTGAAGCAACATTCATAAATTTTTTTCTTGAAATAAAACGTCTTTTGTATTTGAAATTTTCAGTTTGCTAAATATAAAAAAGAAACTTTGCCATTGTTTGAAAAAAGGGATCTATAAATAGAAACAAACTAATTTTTTTTTCGGTGTTTTTTTACTACTTTCAATTACTTAAAAAGCTCTAAAAGATTAATTTATGAGTTGTGTTATGTATCCAGTAGTTTTGTATCGTTTTGTTATAGAACAAATTCTATATCTGTCGTTTTATTAGATGTATAAATAAACATGCATGTTAAAAATTTTTCTAGACCTGTTTTTTTTCATATTACGTTTTGATATTAGTATATTCTCATAAAAAAAATGCATTAGCAATGAATCGTTTTACAATCCATTGAAATCGACACGCTTGATAGATGTTTTGTTAGGTATTTTATTCGTAAAAAACGATCAAATTTATTTAATGTGATTTAATTTTTACTGTCTATTTCTTGCATTGTTTCAGACAGAAATTTCTGAGTCCAGTCGGTTGCAACAGTTAAAAGAATAGGCCAGAATGATTATAAAGAAACCGAAGATAAATTTAAAGAGTATTTTTCCCCCTGTCGTTTGGTTTCGTCAATACAACACGGAAAATGCAGTTTGTGACTTCATCGCAGGAATAACTGTAGGACTTACCCTGATTCCGCAATCCATTGCGTATGCAGCTTTGGCAGGTTTGGGACCCGAGGTAAGTCTCAATTAACATTCACCTAAAACAAAGGAAAAGTTCTTCATAATTCTATCACATAAGTGCATACCTAGAATAAATATACACATACAAACACGAAATAGAAACAGGGAGACTGTGGTAAATTAATAAATAAATAAAATCCAATTACTACTAACACATTTACTGAGTTCAGTAAAATTTACGGAGTAGATTTCCGTCAATTGCATATGGATAAAGTTTAATTTTATCAAAAGCTAAATCTAACTATTCAAAGCGGCTGCATTAGTCTTGAATCTACTCCACAAGACGCATTTCTAATTAAATTACATAGGTGACAGTTCTTTTGTGCATAGCTGAAACCAGAGCTTTCTATCATTCGTTTGAAATAAGAATCGAATAGACTGGATTTAACGGCGCGTTTTACGTTTTGATGACTGGGCACAACCACTAAATTAAATAAGTGTTGACGTTTACGACAAATTGATTTAAAAAAATTAGTAATTATTATTTATTTAGCATAAAACCAAATTAAAATTGTGAAGTGTAAATTGAAAGCGCCTACTAAAGGGCGTTGAAAAACAATCTCGCTCTACCTTAATCAAAGGCTAGAGACGACACTGTAAGACATTATGAAATAGCAACTATTTCTCATTAATAATTAATGTGGAAGGTTTTTCTGAAGTCAAAATACAATGTCGGGGAAGTCCGACGACGTGCTATTATTTCCATAAGAATGTTTTAATATGTATCTATACGCTCGGAAATGTGACATAATGATTATATTCCGTTGCATAATATGTTTTCGTCTGTAATAATAATTTCCGGATACATTAATTGTTCGTTTAAATTCCATTTATTGACTCTACCAGATGATGTTTGCAAAATAATATTCTATTTATAATTCGAAAAGAAGAAAAACTTGTTTAATACGTAATAGGTAATTCTGCGCTAATTAGTTTGCACAAAAAATATTTAGTAGATAACAAACTGTATGAGACACATCTGCAAAATTTGAATCAGTCCAATTGTTAAACAGTAACAATGTCGCTAAATATTAACAATCAGAAAAAAAAAATAAAAAACCCCACTATTTATAAAAACCGTTAGAAATCGCACAATTTTAAATTGGTAAAATGTATTTATTTTTAATCTGATTTTTAATATTTAGCAATTAATTTGTATAGTTTAACACTTTACATAAAAATAAAATTTTTCAGATGAATTTAGTACCTGTAATTAGTTATTTTACTAGATGAAACATGTTAATTAGTGTAACTGTTTTACTAGCCATTACAAATTTTAACAGAAAAAAAGTATCTAATTATCTACCTCCAATTTTTCATTACAGTATGGATTGTATTCGTCTTTATGTGGAGGGGTAATTTACGCAGTTTTTGGTACAATTCCTCAACTTAACATAGCCCCTACTGCTCTTTTATCACTTTTAACTTTTACGTATACAAACGGTGCACCTTTTGGGGCAGCAAATGCCGCGGTGCTTTTATGTTTCTTTGCTGGATTGATAGAATTAGTTTGTGGAATACTTCATTTAGGTAAGTTATAAACAATAACAATAAGGTTGTACGCTAATTATTTCCTTGGTGTTTGTTTCTTCATTTATTTTAAAAAAATAGTGTGTGCTATATTTTGCAATTTTTGAATGTCATACTTTTCATAAAACAATGAACAGCGAAGGGTCGAATTTCGAGTCGAAGCACTTCAGAAAATCATTTTTCGTGATATTGTTCAACTCCTCCTTCGATACCGTCTTCATCTATTCAATCGTAGTGTAGCGTAGCCCATTCATGGGTTTCTTCAGATCTGGGAAATTAGGTGGCTGCTGCATTATTAGTGTGTTGTTTTTGACCAAAAATTCGCGCACAAGCAACGATGTATGAGCAGGGGAGTTATCATGGTACAAAAACCAATTTTTGTTCTTCCACAAATCTGAGCGTTTGTGACGGATTCCTTCCCGCAAATTGTGAATAACTTGCAGGTAATATTCCTGATTCGCCGTTCTACCCTGTGTCAAGAACTCATGATACAGCACTCTACCTAACTTGGAGCCTTTTTTCGGTCTTGGTTCGTGTAGCAGCTTCCAATAGGATGACTGAGCTTTGGTATCCACGTCATAACGACAAACTCATAATTCGTCACCAGTTATGACCATCTGGAGCAAATTAGGGTCGTCGCGGACAGAGTCCAACAGCTCCTTAGCAATGTTAATGCGATGCTATTACGATATATATACGAATTAGACCAGTAGTGGTAGTAGTCATACCCCCCATGTGGGGGAGAGTAGGTGCACCTCGACATATGAGGGGTGTACATTCGCTCGGGTACCAAGCCTGCTAAGTCATAAACCCGAAATGGTTACCAGTCCCGAACTGGGAGGAAATGGGTTCCTCGAATATTTGACCAGTGATGAAGACTGGGACTATGGGAAGCTTGAAACCTCAGGTAGGAAATCTTCCTACCTGCTCGGTGGTTTGGGGTTGGACCCGTGTAGTGGTAGTGGTCATATCTATAATGGTAGGGGAGAGAACGTGCATCTCTACATGTAAGGGGTGTATATTCGCTCGGGTACCAAGGTTATTAAGCCTGCTAGGGATTAGATAAGTCCCTCCTGCACTAGAGGGTTTTATGAGGTCCCACACACCTCCCAGATAAAAATGGTAGCGCTATAGCTTTGGTTTCCGCACCTTATTGAGCGTATCTCAATCTCTTATTCACGGGGGTAAATCACTACATAAGAATCGCCAGATTAAACTAAACAAAACGGGGGTAATCGTGGTGTGCCGATATATTAAGTATTACAAATTGAATTTATACATACATATTGTAAACTGATCCCTGCTTTTAAATATTTAATGTACACCCTTGATAGGAATACTGAAGAACTAAAAGACCTACTTTTGCCACCGCGCATCTACACCATTTTAAAATTTCCGCCAGCTTCGAGCGTCAGGCCTGTACGCAGTTGCTTGAGAAGAAGACACTACAAAGTAGAACACTCGAAAGGAGAACGGACATTCAATTTTGCTCATCTTTTCCGCTATTATTCCTATAAATAGATTGCGATGGTGGTGTAATGGTCAGCATAGTTGCCTTCCAAGCAGTTGATCCGGGTTCGATTCCCGGCCATCGCACAGAATCTTTTGCAAATTGTTATTTTTTCATATTTCTTACCTCATCGGTTTTTCTAATAAAATTAATTATTCGCTTATAATATCGGTGTCATAATTTTACTAACAATAAAAACGTAATGTTTGATGAAATTTTTAGGTTTCCTTGTTGATTTCGTATCAGTCCCGGTGGTAGCTGGTTTTACGTCAGCTGGAGCAATAACTATAGCTTCTGCTCAAGTGAAGAACTTGATGGGCCTCAGTTTTAACGGAGAAACTTTTATTGAAATTTGGAAAAATGTTTTCGAACATATTTCAGAAGCAAAACTGTGGGATGGTGTTTTGAGTATCGTGTGCTGTTCGGTACTTCTTCTTTTAAGGGTAGGTACATTATTCAAATAGTTGGATTGAATATTAATATTCAAATGGACCTATTTCATTAAGAAAGAAACTCTGAAACCAGTTTTCAAGTGATCTTATGGAGTATTTTCGTAATAATCTTAACGGTAGTTTATTGTTTCGTCGATTCCTGTTTCGTCACCTACGAAAAATGCATTCCTGTTTGGTCACCTACTCTTTTGCTATCGTGCTATTGGATAAAAGAGTTGGAAAGTGTCACCCTAACATATACGAAATTACGAAAATCTTGTATGATGGTTCACAATATTATAAGATAATCATTAGCCTGTACCAAAAAGCTCGATATATTTTTTTCTTGCTCTCCGCTCAAAATATCGTAAAATATGTCTAAACAAATATCCTGTTAGAAGCGTAGCTCATAATTTCAATTTTAAGAGGTCCATCATCGAATCTGAAATTTTACCGTTTAAAGAACACAGAAAAATGATTTTTTTACCGTATTTATTCTTGCAACTCAAGATGAAACTTTTTTTCTATAAAATCCATGGCTATATCTTATAGTAGGTACACTAAATTTGGAACAAAAAATCTTATTGTGCCGAATTTCCATTTTCATTATTTTTTATTGGATTTTTATGCAAACATCAATATTTTACTTACAAAAAGTTAATGATACAAAAATAATGACTTTACACGCCTGTAACTTTTCAAGTATTGACGATACAAAAAAATATATATATAACTTTTTTGTAGGACATCAAATAAGCTACAATATTGCTATTCAACTTTTTAACTTTTTCGTCTAACTTTAATAGTTTAGCTGAAAAAAGCAAAAAACGGAAAATTTTGATTTCAAAGCTCTGTAAAAAAATCAAATAATGAAAATGGAAATTCGGCTCAATGAAATTCTTTTTTCCAAATTTAGTGTACTATAAGATACAGCCATGGATTTTATAGAAAAAAAATTTCTTCCTGGGTTGCAGGAATAAATACGGTAAAAAAATCATTTTTCTGTGTTTTTTAAACGGTAAAATTTCAGATTCGATGATGGACTTCTTAAAATTGAAATTATGAGCTCCGCTTCTAACAGGATATTTGTTTAAACATATTTTACGATGTTTTAAACGGAGAGCAAGAAAAAAAATATCGAGTTTTTTTGGCACAGCCTAATAATCATACAAAAACAAGACTGTATTTTGTTCACTCCAAATAGAAGGAAAAAGTATACCACTGTAGATGATAGCGTAAAAGTTGTCTTAGAGCAACTACTGAAAAATGATATAATTTTACAAAAGTTTTATTGTTAAATATGATTAGTTAAGTCCTCTATTGTCCGACAAAGCCCAGAAGGTAAACTTATTTTGTGTAGGTATATATTTGACAATCGCAGACGTAGTAAAAATCTTTAAACACGATAAAATAATATTGTTTATTAATTTCAAATTAATACTGACCAAGCCAAATTGATTTATAATACGAAAAGTTTTATTTATAGATTTGAGTCTATCTATTTGATCTGTAGTACGAAAAGTGTGGGTTACACTACAAATATTTTTTTTGTGTGATAAAAGTTCTCAAAAAGAAAAATTCTGATTTATTTGTTTTGTGATTTTAGCAAATTAAGGATTATGGAACCCCTCCAGTTAGTGAAAGTAAAGAAGGCAGTCGCGATTTAAAGAGCATACTGAAAACTTTTGTTTGGTTTTTATCAGTTTCAAGAAATGCAGTTGTGGTACTACTTTGCGCTGTAATGGCCTACACATTTAGTTTGCATGAATCAAAACCGTTTTCTCTAACGTGTAAGTAACAATTTATTTTTACACACAACCACGTATTCTCCGGCGTTATAAGGAGTTGAGTGTGTTAAAGAAAACACTCCCCTGAAATAATAAACAATCTGGTGATGCCGAATTCCCTCCCGCAGGTAGTTTTGGTTAAAATATAGAAAATCGATTCCCTCCCGGGTACTAGCCGAGTTCCTTCCCGTTGATATCAACTCCGATAATTAAGTTAACGACTACTTACCGATTTTATTTATCGAAAATAAATATATATTTATAGTGCACTTCAGTACTTCAGTAAATTAAAGATAAAATAATTTCAGAAAGAAAACACATATCAGTTATGAAATGTTTATTATTTAATTTTAAAATGGTTTCCCACTACCTTAACAAATTGGAAATTCGTGTGTGTCTAGCTTTATGATGCAATCATCTAGAAAAACTTTATTAGTTTTAGTTTGTCTTGTTAGCAATTTTTTAAAATTAGGTGGAACACTTCGTATTTTAACATGAATTTCACATTGAAAATCTAGTAAAACAAGGTTATCCGCCGCCGTTGGGAGGCAATTGATGTATAATTGGGAGGGAATTCGACATACCGAAAATTTTAACCCTAATTAAAAACAGGTGTATGGGAGGGAACTAGAATTCACGAAAGGTTTATGGTTAATTGATGTTAAAGGTCGATATTTTGTCCTAACTGTTGCATCACCAGATATATTAAGTTATTAAGATGAAACCAAAGAGAAAATTGTAATCTTTAAAGGTTTGAGGGATGCATGTTTAGGGCTGAGTAAAAAAAAACAATTCGGAGTTTCCCAATGTGGAAAAAAAATAGTACAAATGGTTTTTTGATGACAAAATAAAAATTTTATTACTACGATAATTATGCAAAAAAGCAAAATTAATTCATTCGTAAATATTTAACGACATAAAAACCATTGAAAAGGACGGAATTCCACAACGATTTTGTTTATTTATAGTGGGAAATTCATAACGATATTCTTGTAATCATTTAGCATATACTGTATAAGGTATTTCGTTAATAGCTTATAAACATGGATTTGAACAGCATTTTTATCAATTGCGAAAATTTTCGTGACTTGTCCTATCAAAAAAAGGAGTACAGTTCTATTGTAGTTTAGCTGCTTCCTTGCAAATAAGACTAAGAAGATTTATATTATCTTCCTGAATATTCTTGGGCCAATTTACGAAAGCAAAGACCTAAACAAATGATCAAACCTATCGGAGGCTTTGTCTTTCCAAATCGCCCTGTTCTGAAACTTTTTGATTAATTAAAAAACGTTAGTAGCAATTTTGTTCTATTTTCAGCCAAAGTGTCTTCCGGTTTACCACAACTTACTCCACCACCATTTACTGTCGTTTCGAATAATAATGAAACATACACGATAACAGACATGGCTAAATATTTAGGTTCTGGTATTTTCGTTACGCCTTTTATTGCAATATTGAGCAACATTGCGATTGCAAAAGCGTTTGGTAAGTAGACAAATGTTTCGCATTCCTTTTTTGAGTGACCCTTTCCACTTAACCAAATTAAGAGGTTTGTTGTTGAGGAGAATTGGGATGGGATATAAATACTTCTATCCCGGCTCTGGGGATGCTCCTGGGTTCGACTGAGCATCCTTTAAAGGGATACTATTGGGAATCGTTGAAGGGGCGGTACTAGGTATCGATTGAGGAGATGCTCCTGGGCATCGATTAAAGGGATGCACATGGACAACGATTAAAGGGATGCTCATGGACAACGATTAAAGGGATGCTCCTGGGCATCGTTTGAGGGGATGCTCCTAGGCATCAATTAAAGGGATGCTTATAGGCATCGATTAAAGGGATGCTTATGGGCATCCATTCAAGTGATATTCCTAGGCATCGATTAAAGAGATGCTCATGGTTTTTGATTAAAGGGATGCTCATGGGCATCGTTTAAAGGGATGCTCTTGGGCATCGATTGAGTAGATGCTCCTGGGCATCGATTAGGGGATGCTCATGGGTACCAATTAAAGGGATACTCCTAGGCATCGATTAAAGGGATGCTTATGGGCATCCATTCAAGTGATATTCCTAGGCATCGATTAAAGAGATGCTCATGGTTTTTGATTAAAGGGATGCTCATGGGCATCGTTTAAAGGGATGCTCTTGGGCATCGATTGAGTAGATGCTCCTGGGCATCGATTAGGGGATGCTCATGGGTACCAATTAAAGGGATACTCCTAGGCGTAGATTAAAGGGATACTCCTAGGCATCGATTAAGGAGATGTTTATGGGTTTCGATTAAAGGGATGCTCATGGGCATCGAATCCTTCAAAGTAATACTTAAGGCAGCCAGAACAAGAGCCCTTTATAGAATCAATAATATCCATAGAGAGGAGGGTAGGGTGGGGCTTAAGAATGTGATCACGAGATGCACCCTTTTGAGATGTCCCTGATCGCTCTAATTTTAATGTAACTTTCAGCACAGGGAAAAGTGGTCGATGCAACACAAGAAATGTTAGCGGTTGGTTTTTGCAGTTTATTTGGTTCTTTCTTAAGTTCAATGCCTGTAAATGCATCTTTTTCGAGGGCTGCAGTGAGTAACGCGAGTGGAACGAGAACTCCTTTTGCAGGAATTTATACTAGTAAGTAGGTAGAGGAAAATGAACTATAAGGCCATTTTGAAACCTTTCCTAATTGTTTACTAGTGTCATTGTAGGTATCTAGGTATGCAAATTCGTACATTTTACAATATTAAACAATCACAATTTTATTTACACTAGTTGGAAAAGTTCTTTCAATAATCTACTCATTGCCATCTTTATCATGTAAGAAAGCATACAATGATAGAAAATATCAAATTAATTACTGAGGTCAACGTCTTTAGAGTAGTACACAGTGCTAATTAGACAAAGAACACTTTACATAGGAATCATTAAATATTTCTGAAGAAATGGTGAGTGAAGTAGATAGATTAGGATAATCACTAATTCTTTTAGTAGTTTATAATGACGAATGTAAGGATATTCTATTACATGCAGTTATAAGGGCTTCATCTTCTTCATCAAAAAATACAATGTGGTTAGAGGAATTCAGTTATCTTTTCATATAAATAAAAAAGCAATTTGCAATGTTTGAGGAGTGTTACGTTTTGCTTAAAAAGTTTTAACAGTTCGTTTGAACATACCACCCGTCTAATGAAAACCATAGTCTACAAGCCCTTATCATCATCATTATAAAATCGTTAGGTAGTCCTAAAACTGGTTGGACACGCACCTCCACTTTTTACAATCCTGGAGCTAATTTTTCGCATTTCTCTAAAACTAGAACATCCCAATGTTACAGTTTCATTTCATTTATAGTTATTAAGATTAGGGATAAGTATGTAATATTAAGCATGGTACACTTTATCATATTCATAGAAATTACTGGGAGATTTAACATTAGCTGCTGTAGTATACGAATCTTCATTATTACAAATATCACCCTGTTGGGGCTTCTCAAAACATTTGGTCCCAATAGATAAATTCTACGAAGGCTTCGTCGATCAACTACCCTTATTTAATTGCATTACACTGTAATGATATCTATGTATTTTTGGGTCTTTTCCTATACTTTCTTTAGCTTTTGTTCTCGCAGGTACTGGTGGTTGTAATATTATAGGTTTGATTTTATTCCATTTTGTAGTAGTTCAGTTCAGAAAGTTAAGTTTTGTCGTTCAGCTTAACCAGTTCTATTTTTTGTTGCTAATTTTGTCATTCTGTCTTCCGTTTTTATATTGTTTTCATGTTCTGCATATGTGTAAGTGTTGTAAATAAAGTGTGTACATAGTTTTATTTTACACTGGAGTTTTATTCACTTTGGTCATTCATCCAAAAACATTCTGAGAAAATACTGCTCGTGGAAACACGGCAAACACCCAATCCTTAACTCCTTATAAACAGCAATCACATTTAAATCTACCTCTCCTCCTTTTAACTCCTGTTTCTGCTTCTAATATGTCTCTGACTAGACCTTCATGCCTAAGAAGGTGTCCTACCAACCTATCTCGCCTATTTTTTACTGACTTCCATAGAGTCCTCTGTTCTCCTATTCTTTCTAATACGTCTTCATTTCTAACCTCTATCCACGGTATCTTCATTATTCGCCTGTAACACCACTCGTTTCGAACGGTTCTATCCTTTTCTTTTCGTACCAATCAATTAACAATCTTCCTGTAGATAGTCTACTTGATTCGTAATAATTGATAATGTAATACTTATAGGCATTATGGTAGTTTTGTCCATGACATTTTTGACCCCGTATTTCACCTACATTCCGAAAGCTACCTTAGCTTCAGTCATAATATGCGCTGTAATTTTTATGGTGGAGGTTTCCATTGTTAAACCCTTATGGAAAATTAACAGTAAGTAAAAAAAAAAAAATGAAATACATATGGTGTATGTACATATATAGCTAAGACTAATTTAGCAATCGATATGTTTTGTAGAAATCGATATGATCCCATTAGTGGTCACTCTAGTTGCCTGCTTGATAATTGGAATTGAAAAAGGGATTCTTGCTGGGGTTGTAGTAGACGCTTTATTCCTTTTGTATTATAGTGCTAGACCTAGAGTGGAGATTGAAGAAGTGATGGTAATAACAATTTATATCGTCTAAGTATATTTAAATGACGTAGCATTGAAAAAGAATGTAGTGCCTATTGTATAAGAAAATTTTTTTTTCTAGAACGATTCTCATAACTACTTAAAGATAATGCCCGATTCGGCAGTTTTCTTCCCGGCGATTGAAAACTTGAGAGAAAAAATCGTTCAGACAACGAACAATAAAACTGACAAATTTCAAACCGTTGTGATAGATTGTGTCCACATTAGTAGAGTGGACTACACATCAGCAAAGGTGAGTTTAAAGCTAAATCTTGTTCCCAAGCTGACTGCGAATCTGATTTGACGCGGTTTCGTAAAGAGTAGGTACTACAACCTTGTCCTTTGGTACATTGAATTCTACATATTTGCTAAAGGAAGTTATAATTTCTTTCGTTAATAAACCAAATTCTAGAAACGAGTGGTATAAAATGCTTTAGTTGTAGATCAGGTTCTAGGTTGTGTATGAACTAAAAAGTGTTAAAAGTTAAGATTATGCTTGATAGAGTTGTATGTAGGCTATTCAGGTACAAAACAGTATTGAAAGTTGCTGTGTTAGTTATTTTGTTGTAAATTACTTACACTGGAATTTGGTTACTACAGTGTGTTAATTGTTGATCCTGTGGGAAATTCAGTTTAAGGCTTCTTAGACACTTGAGTATGCTAAAAATTGATCTGGGAGGAAATCAAGAAGTAGGCTATTTACTAAGGAATATAAACGCTTGATCGTTAATAAACTGTTTTAGTCTATTCACCAGAGTGTTTGTTAGTAAATTGGGTTCTATATTACTTAGGTCTAAAAGAGTGCTAACAGTTGATTGTGTGATAAATTGAGTTCGAGGTTATTTAGATACTAGAGAGTAGTTGATCCTGTGGGAAATTGAGTTTTAGGCCACATAGACACTTAAGTGTGCTAAAAATTGATGTTGGAGGAAATCAAGAAGTAGGCTATTTACTAACGACTATAAACGCTTGATCGTTAATAAATTGTTTTAGTCTATTCACTAGAGTGTTTGTTAGTAAATTGAGTTCTATACTACTTAGGTCTGAAAGTGTGCAAACAGTTAATTGTGTGATAATTGAGTTCTAAGTTATTTAAATACCAGAGTGTGCTCAAAGTTTATCCTGTGATGGATGGAGTTCAGGCCTATTTTGGTACGAAAGAGTGTTGAAAATTCCAGGGTAAGTAATTTTGTTTAAGGCGCAGTAGAGTGTGCTAATTGTTGATCCTACGGGAAATGGAGATTTAAGCTATTTAAATATAGTGCTAAAAGTTAATCTGGTATGAAACTGCGTTTTAGCTATTGGGCTATTTACTAAAGAACGTTAAAATTTGGTCCGTTATAGTAAATCGTGTTTTAGATTAAAGAGTTAAAAGTTGATCTGTCAGTAAATTTACTTCTAGGCTATTCACTAAAGAGTGTTAAACATTGATTCATTAATAAATCTATTCACTAAAGAGAGTTTGTTGAGTTCTATACTATATAGGTCTTAAAGAGTGTTAACAGTTGATCGTGTGATAGATTCAGATCAAGGTTATTTGGATACCAGAAAGTGTTTAAAGTTTATCCTGAGGTGTTCCTGGATATTTAGGTACGAAAAAGTGTTGAAAGTTCCAGTGTAAGTTATTTTGTTTAAGGCTATTTGGATAGCACAATGTACTAATCGTTGAACCTGCAGGAAGTTGAGCTTTAGGCTACTTAGATATGACAGTGCTAAACGTTGATCTGGTATGAAATTGTTATTTTAGCTATTAGGCTATGGCTATTTACTAAAGAACGTTAAAAGTTGGTCCGTTAGTAAATCGTATGTTAGTTTATTTACCCATATTTACTAAAAATAGTTAAAAGTTGGTCTGTCTGTAAATCTAGTTTTAGGCTGTTCACTAAAGGGTGTTAAAAGTTGATTCATTAGAAAATGTAGTTTTTGTCTATTCATCAAAGAAAGCTAAAGCTTGGTCCATAGGTAAATTCAGTTCTAGGCTATTTAAATGCTTACAGTTGATTCTGTGGTCAACCAAGTTCTAGGCTGTTTAGAAACTGTAGAGACTGTCAAAAGTTTATACTCTCACAGTAAATGCCGAAGAGTGCTAAATGTTGGTAGGTTAATACATCGAGTTCCCTAAAGAGTGTTAAAAGTTGATCCTTTGGTAGATAAGAAATTTTGGCTTTTTATTAAAGAATTTTTCAAGAAGTTTCGTCTATAAATCGAATTCTGAGTTATTTGCTATTAGTGTGTTAATGGTTGATCGTGTTGATCAGAAGCCGGTGAGAGTTTTGGCGGTCGGTCAATTAAGAATGCGAAATCCCCATTAAACTATCAAACTGAAAGAAAAATCTTTTGCCATTTTGTCCAACATTCCTCAAAATTGATGGATTAAAACCATCGAACAGTTTTCTTGCCTTCTTTCTATCGCCTTCTGGAATTGTCTAGGGTGTATTCAAACAGAGTTTTAATTATTTATTAGTCACCGTATTAAATATCGATACTGCTATTTTGAAATATGATTGATATTAATTTTTGTTGATCTATTTGCATATTGGAGCACAATATACGTATATTGAATAAGTTGTTTTATTTAGGGTGTCGCTTCCCTCTGCAACGATCTTGAAAAAAATGGCAAATCCTTGGTCATTGTGAATGCAGTAGTCGACGTCGAAAGAGTACTAAGTGGCGCGTGTTCAGATAAATGCATTTTTGCAAAAACTGATCAAGATTTGATTCAGTCACTTAAAGGTGAGTGAAACATCTTGTTGAAACACTTTGTTTTTGAAGGTCCATAGTAAATTATTACAAAACAAATTCCTACTTAACTAGTGACTCATCTTAAGTACCTAAGTTTGCAACCATTCTAGCAATTGTTAAGTTACCTTAATTTTCGATTAGTAAATGATTGTAATTTGAGTAATTGTAATGAGTGGTTGGACGCGCACCTCCACTGTTTCCTATCCTGAGCCAAACTTCGCATTTCCCTAAAACTTGAACATCCCACATTCCCTAACTATTTGTGAGCAGTAATCTAATCTAGTTATACCTCTACCCCTCTTAACTCCCGTTTCTGCCTTTAATATGTGTCTGACTATACCTTCATGCCTGAAAAGGTGTCCTACCAGGCTATCTCGCCTATTTTTTATGGACTTCCATAGAGTCCTCTTTTCTCCTATTTTATCTAATACTTCTTCATTTTTAACCTTTTCTATCCACGGTATCCTCATCATCATCAAAGGTTAGAAGCATTTTCTTTTTTACCCCTATATATATCTATCCCTACAGTTGTATTGTACTTCTCCCCCTATGCAGGTGTACATATATTAATTTAAGTTTTACGACCAAGAAATGTTTATATTTCAGATTTTCCATTTAGAGCTGGTTCTGTTGCAACTGTTCACTTCGATTATATAAGTGACGAGTGGTACAAAGATAGCGAGAAAGGCACTAATTTGTGATTGTACTTGAAAATACTCCAGCAATAATAAACAGTATTAGGAAAAACATAGATATAAAAGTCAATGTTGATGTGACCTGTTGTTTCCCTTTCTAGCAATCAGCAAAACAACAAAAATGGTACGACGATGAGGATTTCCCCCATAAAGGTCAAATGCAGAAATTGTGATAGATAGAACGGCAATATTTTTAATAAGTTAAAAAAATCTCACTTATAGATAGGGTTCGAAATTGTGAAAATTAACTTTTCAAATAGTAGCGGTTATTTAGGCGAAGTAGGCCAAGAGTTCCTTCACTTATTTTCTGGGTACTATCCAGATTTATTTATCATATGAAGTAAATAGGTACATATTTTTTTTGTTTTACAATAAATGAAGAAATTTCGTGAAAGTGCTGGTAAAATTGTAATGGCTGTAATACAAGTGAAGAGTTAGATGCAGTATCCGCACATCTGCCAGTGCGAATAGGGAAGAGATCGTAGCAGTCTACTGCATCTGCATATTGTTTGTAGGACATATTGCATCTAATTCTAAATTCACCTTTTAACAGTTTTTTTTGTAACTCTTTACCTATTTTTAAAGGCACTTTTTTCACAGACAGATTTATGAATGATATAAGAACATTTCCAGTAATAATCCAAATTTTTTTAAGGATGCTTACTTAAAGAAAACACTTTTTGTAAATATTTTCATAGTGGATCATGTAGTTGCTAATGTGATAAGTATTAATGTTCTTTACTTTTACTGTAAATAAAAATAAAAATGCACCTACCATAATGAGTTTACACTTATTTTTAATTTGATTATGAAATTTATTTTTGGAAGAGACTGTGGTAAATATTAATTAAAAAAATTTTTTAATTCATTTTTGGAGTTTCAGACTATAATAAAAATGAAAAAATAAAAGAATAATTCACGATATATTTGGGGTAACTGTAAAAGGACTTTTATAATTCGTCTGAAATTTATACTGAATTTTAGTACAATTGTACTTCATAATTACATTTCATTGGGACTTTGAGGACGAGTAAGATAGTTAACAGTAAAAAAGGCTAGAATGTTCATCATCATCATAAGCTCTTAAGACTGGTTGGACACGCACCTCTATCCTGAGCTAAACTTCGCATTTCCCTAAAACTAGAACATCCCACATCCTTAACTATTTGCGAAGAGTAATCTAATCTAAGTCTACTGTACTATTTACTCCTGTCTTTCTTTCATGTCTGAGAAGGTGGAGAATGTGGTGTCACCAGTGAATAACGAGGATACCGTGGATAGAGCGGGTCAGAAATTAAAAGGTATTAGAAAGAATAGGAGAACATAGGACTTTATGGAAGTTAATAAAAAAAAGGCGAGGTAGGTTGGTAGGACACCTTCTCAGGCATGAAGGTCTAGTCAGAGACATATAAAGGGCAGAAACGAAGTTAGGAGGGGTCCTCTACCCTAGATTAGATTACTGTTCGCAAATAGTTAAGGATGTGGGTTGTTCTAGTTTTAGGGAAATGTGAAGATTAGTTCAGGATAGGAAAGAGTGGAGGTGCGTGTCCAACCAGTCTTAGTACTGACGACCTTATAATGATGATGACAGGAATTGGATGATTTTTGGGTCCAGGTTGTAGTATAATTTCTTCTGACTAACCGGGAAAAGATTAAGAATTGAAGATATAGGAAATCGATATTATAAAAAGAAATTATATGATTTTTAACTGAAATACGAGTATTTTTAATAGCTCAATATGGATCAGCACTGATCAGAATTTTGGTACGGGTGTGTGGCGAGTGAAATTTTAAAACCTAAATTGCATACAAAAATCCGCCAAGACACCCCCTAAACTGCGACTACTCCGAGAAAACTGGGACGAATGCGGATCCTAGGTACAACTACACTTTTATCTTCAATTATTTAGTAACGGTTGCCCTGTATATTACGTTAGTTTATGGTAAAACTAATACATTCCACAAGAATTAATAAAAACGGTAAGTTTCCATTTAGGAAGCAAAGAGATGTAGAAACATCAGGAAAACATATTCATTGTATAAGTAGGCACTTTCTCTTGCACCTACCAGTTTAAATATTTGTTTATGAAGCAACTCGGTACCTACTCACTAATAATAGTAAACATCGTTGTAAAATTGATGATTGCTTAAGTAGGTATTAAGTTTCGTGAACCTATAAAAAACCTCGTTGAACATATGTGATTCGATACCGGCGCGATTAGTTCGACCATGCGCCTTTAAACGTTACGTTGTTTTTCTGTCGGGCGAGAACAATTCGCGGAAATACGGCAATGCGATGGCCGACGACACGTGTGAGATGAAGAATGTGATAAACGAACTCAAACCGACGTACCTACTCAAGGTAAGTGCATGACAAATGCAGTTTTCCGGAGCATCCTATAAGTAAAGTGGACTAGGAATGAGATTGTCCGAGTGAATCTACGAACGCGGCCATCTTTACAGATTCGCGTGGTGAAAATTGCGCCGTTGTCAAATGGATTTCGAGAAAATGTTGAGTGCACGCTTTCCCGAACGTAGGCACTTCCTCCGAGTTTCGAACTGGTCGGTTGTTTTTACTTGATTTTTCGCTGTTGATGCTGTCAGCTTCTTCATAAGGAATCCGAAGAGTGTCATATTCCTAATGAAGAAACTGACAGTATGAGTAGTGAAACTTCATACAATACCTAAAAGAAATTTCGTCATATAATCTTTTTAAAGGTCGGAAAAAATACTACTACCTATAATAAGAATAGAGTAGAGCCTCGATAAGTCGAAAACCACCAAAACTCGAAAAAATGTTTTGTTCCCTTCCCATCAAGCCCCAAAATCTGCATTACTCGAAATCTCAACCCTCTACTAGTCGAAATAATCAGTGAATCCCTGCATCCATTTTGGTACATATTTTCCCTCTACAACTCGAAAATTAAATTGGACCTCTGTATTTCGAACACAGCAATGTTTTATTTTACAACCTTTACAACTCAATAATTTGAAACTTATCATGTCTATAGTTCAAAGAAAACTAAGTTGAATTTTTAATTATTTCACTTCTCTAACTGAAAATTAGTAAGAATAAGTCGAAATCCTCCATAAGTCGAAAACTCTATAACTCGATTTTTTTGGCGTCTCCCTTGACGTTCGAGTTATAGAGGTTTTGATGTATTTTTTTCAAATTTAATTTAAAACCTTTTAGTAATTTACGTAATTTAATAAATATTATTTAAATGTACCTGCCTTATTTATTTTTATGGATATATTACATGAAGCCCATAATATTTTAATTACAAGATATGGTTATTAGCGGTTTTTAAGTTTATTCTCTTTTAGAAAGCGAATACCCTATGTGGCAACGTCGGTCACGGCCAGCTATGTATGGGATCGATAAAAACGGAAGCAGATTAAACAAAAATAGAAATTGCATTACCTTGACTTTGATTAAAAAATGTTATTGTGAATGATATTGGCTGTTTATTGACTTGGTTTATGTTAAACGACCTAATTATTTAAGATAAACATTCTGTATTATTTACTATTGCAGTTTTTACTTATTACTACGTTGTTGATACATTTAAGCGACATACAGGATGATGACAATGTAGTTAACACATTTTCTTAACAGTATTAATAAGTTAAGTTTTACTTTTAAAATTGTTGGTAAGTTAACATTGGGATTTTCGTCAAATGGGCATACACCATCTGGTGGCAAAATTTATAACTCGAATGAGGGAAAAATTTACATAGGAACTGTGCACGCAAATTGTAAAATTGTTTATTAAAATAATAAAACACGTTAAAAAAGTAAAAATTTTNACATACGGCTAAGGAACGTCCATTAATATATGTCTATGCTTAGGATCTTAAGGTTCCAGTAGAAAAAAACAACACGAACGTATCCGACTAGACTTTATAAGGGGCGTGTAGCGTGCGGGCTTCATGTGGCTAATGAGGGGTACGCCGATATAGGAATTTCTCCGTAGATTCCTCATGAAAATCCCACCAAAAAAAAGGAGCATTGCCCTATGGGGTTTTTATGAGTCTTAAGAGTCAGACCTATCAGATGTATAAACATAGAATTAAATCTACCTTATAAGGGTTCGACGAGGCAAATCCGTTTTAAAATACTCTTGAATAAATGAAAAAACTTATAATAATAATACCCTTGACCAATTATGTCGTCGTTTCAATGAAATCTTTTACATTTGTAACGAACCAACAAGTGTACTTCCTGATATTGTTATTATAAGACAACTAAAACCAGACGCATCAGGTCGAACAACAGTAAAACGATTGCAATTTAGAGTATTATTAACTATAAAACAACCCTATAACATAATCTTACTTAAGAGCAAACAGATTTTACAAATAAGTGATACATGTGTATATTGTATTTTTTTTTTCATTAATAATAAAGTTCATTTTTCCAAAGATTTTAATGGGCTAGCAATAATTTTTCCCTGCCGGGGGCACATGCAACATTCCTGATAATGCGCAAATGCTGCAGGGCGTTATATACCCCTTCCTTGCTCTAGGGGGCAACCTCATGGGCCCACGAGAGGTAATGTGGCTACCCACTTAGGGACCCTACTTGCACCCCCCCTCCTTAAAATTTTTATTGGCAGAGTTAAAATAAACTTAAAGAAGAGCATCGTATGCTGCACTATATGTAAATCTAACTTGAAAATTATATTATTAATTGATGTCTAAACAAGTAAACTGACCGAAGGATATCTTAATAAAAACATATTGTTTTGAATGTCAAAGCTACACTAATTGGAAAAGCCGTTAATAGATACATATTTTGCTACATATTTTTATAGTTTTTGTTTGACCTTTCTGTTTTCCCTTTTTTATCTAAACAGTAACAGAAAAGGTAAAAACAAAAGGGGTCAAGGCGGGTGAATCTACTGTCCCTGTTTCAAGGTTTACTACAATAGAGGTATATACATAAGAATGATTCTAATAATTTAATAATAATAAAACTGCTTCTAATGATCTAGAATTAAGACAAGAAAGGAATAACTACTTTGGTCGTAAATCTGCTTGAATGAAGACAATAGGACGAATATTTTCAAAAATTTAAACAAATTTATACTAAAAATCTGAATGTAGAATTTTAGATAATATAATACTTAAATAATTTATCGATTTAAAATAATGACAATAGATTGAAATTTTGTATTCTAAGAAGAATATAATATCTTTTATCTAAAATTTAAGAATTAAATTCATAATGAAACTAGAGATAGTTGTTAATGTTGACGCAATAAAAGTGACCAGTTCTAGTGTAACTGATAGTCTAAAAGATGTTTGTAAATTATATTCAGGGGATTATTTACGTATATGACTAATTTATTAAAAAATAGTTAAGGTCATTACAAAATAATAGACAAGTTTTTGTTTTTAAATACGTGTTATGTCAGTGTGGACCAACACGCCATCTTTTCGTGGTAGAATACTACGTTACGTAAAATTTTGGATAATTTAATTATTTACGTCGTTTTTCTAACGTGGTGGAGCGAGGCCACTTTTTATTTCCAATAGACCCGTTTGTATAGTTTGTATTAATTTTATTAGAT
>NW_020439030.1:1338652-1349051 GCF_000699045.2 Agrilus planipennis
AGATTGAAACTAAATATTTTTTTGTTTCGAAGTTGAAATCAAGGCATATTCACTGCCAAAAGTCAGTTAAAAATTTTCCATATTATTCGTTATTTCTTATTTTATTCAAAGTTTTTGGTCAAATTCCAAATTTTCTCTCAAACCGTATACTTTTCTTTAGTATAGATAGTATTTATTTACCTCACAATATGCTGCAAAACCTAATTAATCACGAATTTCTAATTTTATGTACTCTTGACTCCGATTGTACCTCCCAAACATCCTTAAGCAGTTACAAGCAGTTTATCACATACGTAAAACTGATTTTTTCTATTGCTCGAGAACAGTATTTCGCTCTCGATAATGTCTTAAATACGTGACAAAGATCACCGAAAATACAATAATTTGATAAATTTGTTCGAAAGTCCTGAACAGGATTATCAGGATAAAACGAAAGTTTCTAATTTTATAGGTTAAACAGACACTTTAGGTAGAATAAATATTGAACACTGAATAAATAAATATTGTCCTTCTTTTGTTTACATGAAAAGAAGTTTTTCTATCCCTCAGGAACAGTAGGTTTTTTTTGGATAAAGGGTACTTTATGTCCTTTTTTGTACCCGTAATAATATGCGTACAAAATTTCACAATGATAGTTATTGTGTAGTTAAAGCGTGAAATGGTAACAAACAAACTCATTCGAATTTATATCAGGATGTTAAACCGTGCTGGGTTGTATAAATCTAGTTCAAACAAGTTTGCTACATGCCACAGTATATATTTTCATATACAGATAGGAAATATAGTTCCAGACATATTTTGGTAATCTGTCCGATAAAGTACAATTTTAAAGACGTTAGGTTTTTAACTGTAAAGATAAAATTGACAAATCTGGATAAACTGAAGTCCATAAACAATACATTTAGAATGTAGTTCCTTATTTATTAAGGACAAACCTCCGAAAAACAATTCAAATATTACAAACTACTTCTTAAGTAGAGCAACTTTCATCTCCAGCTACATCACAAAATCTTCATCCCTAAAACTGGTTGGGCATGCACCTTTACTTCTTCCTATATTGAGTCAATCTTCCCATTTCTCCAAAACTAGAGCAACTTTCATCTCCAGCTACATCACAAAATCTTCACCCCTAAAACTGGTTGGGCATGCACCTTTACTTCTTCCTATATTGAGTCAATCTTCCCATTTCTCCAAGATTAGAGCAACTTTCATCTCCAGCTACATCACAAAATCTTCACCCCGAAAACTGGTTGGGCATGCACCTTTACTTCTTCCTATATTGAGTCAATCTTCCCATTTCTCCAAAACTAGAGCAACTTCCATCTCCAGCTACATCACAAAATCTTCACCCCGAAAACTGGTTGGGCATGCACCTTTACTTCTTCCTATATTGAGTCAGTCTTCCAATTTCTCGAAAACTAGAGCAATTTTCATCTCCAACTACATTATTAAAAAATAGTTAAGGTCATTACAAAATAATAGACAAGTTTTTGTTTTTAAATACGTGTTATGTCAGTGTGGACCAACACGCCATCTTTTCGTGGTAGAATACTACGTTACGTAAAATTTTGGATAATTTAATTATTTACGTCGTTTTTCTAACGTGGTGGAGCGAGGCCACTTTTTATTTCCAATAGACCCGTTTGTATAGTTTGTATTAATTTTATTAGATCACTACACGGGTGCCTTACCTACCAAAAATTCTTATATTAGTTTATAATTAATATCCGCCTATACTTAATTTAAAGTTCCTTTCAGAACTGTAGAATTTGTGTATCTAAATAACAAAAAACAAAAATGAATTAGATTGATACAACTATAGCGAAAAAGCAAATGTACATGTATCAGTGAAAGGAGACTCTGGATATTAACGAGGCAACTGTAATGATAATAGGTAATGAATAATACGAATCTAGGAACTGCTAAATATTGCTTTGAATAAAAGCTTCCCATTACTCGAAAACTAGAGCAATTTACAACTCCAAGTACATCATAAGATCTTCATCCCTAAAACTGGTTGGGCATGCACCTTTACTTATATATTGAGTCAATCTTCCCATTTCTCCAAAATTAGAGCAACTTACATCTCCAGCTACATCACAAGATCTTCATCCCTAAAACTGGTTGGGCATGCANTTTCAATAGATATCTCGCCTTCTTTGACGATTGCATGTAATAAAGATTATCCCCCTGTTCAATTCTCAATTTGCTAATAGTGTGTATGAATGTTACGAATTCTAATATCATTAATACATAAATATAAGGGAAACTAAGTTTAGATATTCGCGATCTGAATCTATTGTTAGGAAATCATTAAGCGCACTAGGTAGATCGAAAATAATACCTTCATGTTTAATTTAAGTGCATACTAACACTTAGATGTTAATCAAAGGTAACTTCTTGAATCTTAACTTAATCTGACGCCTGAGAAATTTTATATTCGTTGTCAAATACACTGCAGACTGGTAATAAAATTGCTCTTGATTAAATACACTTTTAAGTTCATATACTTAACATTTGCTCTGATAAATGCTAGCGTAAATAATGAATTGATCGCTAATGGATGTAGTAAATTTCAATATTAATTGATTACCTATTACTGAACTAGCAAATATAAAAATATTAGGTATATTTACTACTTACATTACAAGTTTCCTCTTTGGGTGAAGAAAAGAAAATTTATTTGGAGTTGTCTATTACCTGTAATAAAAAAACATAGATGTAATTCGTCAAAAATGAAAATGAACACTTAATTTATGTATTAAATTAAAATTAAATTAAAAAAACAGTAATTTTGTTAATCTTATCATTGAGAAATCGGCATTGTTGTTTATAAACAAAAATTGGCCTATTAGACGTTTAACGTTTAATTTTATTTATTATCCATATTTCGATAATAAAGTTTATTACTGGTATAAATTTTTTGTTTATTTGATATGAACTTGACCTTCACCATCCAAAAATTGAACATTATCATTTGAAGAGAAAGTAATTGTAAACCCATGGTACACATATTGTATTTTTATATGACAGCAAGACACGAAAATAAATGATCAATGAATAAATAGATTAATGCGAAATTGTAAGATTAGATAAGGTATTCATGGTCAATTCCCTTTAACGCTGTTTTCGTGTAGGTACTTGACGCACCTTTTGCTTTTTTGGTATGCTTCTTTATTTGGTACATTTTTTTAAAAGTAATTAATGTAGTATACTTACAATTAGTTCTACACATTTTCACTTTTAACCAATATAATAATTAATTATTTTATTTACTAAAGACTATTAATTTGTAATTTAAAATCTTCCATGCCTACGCCTCGAATTCAGGCAAGACGAACGAATGTCGTAACTAACTTTGTATTCCATGTGTAATTTTTCAAATGTGTTACTGTATTGTTTCACTTCTTTTATGTGTTTTTGGTATTACTATGAAGGGTGCGTTACACGGTACATGGTCCGGTACGCCAGATATGCGATTCGGCAAACTACGCTCCGCAACATGGTGCGGGAACGGACATGAGTGTTTTGGTAATGTTGAAAAGTATTATAAATTTTCGTTTCACACATGGAAAATTGAAATAATGTAAAGTATTTCTTAAAACCCATTCATTTTCTGTAATATGTATATTTTTTACATAAATAACATTGAGAATATAGTCATTTGGTTCGAAAAATAGTGGTTACCTGAAAAGTTTTCCGGGAGTTTTGAAAATTGGTAATTTTATAGATTTTGATGTGCTCTCTCCTAATTTCCACTTTGCCACCTCGTATTTATGCCGCTCGCGCCGCCATATTGGAAAAATGACACCAAAAAGCAGCTTTTTGACAATATCTCCTTTCTGACTCATTTGACGATAAAAACAGTCATATACAAAATGAAACTAGAGACAATTACCTACAATTTATGTCTGTACCTTTTTTTTCATAAAGTTAATAGTTTAGGCGTACGAGCGCCGCAAAGTGTATTCCAACACGCATTTTTGCCAAAATAACTCATTTTCACACAACCTTGAGGTAGAGTAAGCGGCGCGTTTTTTTTAACGTGATATCCCCAATAGGCCTAATCCACATGCAATTTAATATCCTGAAATTTAGCGTATTCTCCTTCACTTTGTTGTTCTTGATGGACCAGGTGTTGCAAATTCATCGTCTGCAGTACCATTCGAAACGTCACAGGCCAATATGGCCGGGCGAGCGGCAAAAATACGAGGTGGAAAAGTCGAAATTTGGAATGAGCACCTCAAAATCTATAAAATTACCAATTTTCAAAACTCCCGGAAAACTTTCCAGGCAAAACTACCAAATGACTGTACTAATAGTTTCAATGTACACAATGTAGTTTTAACAATACTATTCATGATAATTCAAACAACCTACTTTACCTAATGTAATTTGTTTGTACATATATGCAAAAATGTTGTAACAATGAGACAAAATTCAATCTGAACTCCCACATTAAAAAATGTAGGTATACATTACATAAATAAAACATGCAATAGTAGGCTTTGTTATGGCCGCTGATTTTCTACAAGGAGTTTAAAGATTTTAATTACTTTCCGTGCATCAAGAATAGAACGTTGCCACTTGGATAAGTTTCCTTTTTCAATTTAAAAAGTACATGCTTTGTTACCGTTTTATTGCTATTTGCCGTTACTTTGTTGAAAAATGAAATTGGAATTTGTCACTTTCTACAATGAAATTTCCTATCTTTAAATGTCTTTAGAAGAAAATGCTAAATGTATCTCACGAAAAACTGCTCTTATTATGGGGATGGTTTTTCATATTGAAAGCAATAAGATTTTCTTTACTTTATTCTTTACCAAGTTTGCTCAACTATCTATCGAAGAAACAAGAAATTTTTTATATTCAAAAGAAATTGTTATAAACAGTGCGTAAAAAGCGGTATTTAAAACATTACCTAAACTTGATGCTTATGATCACAACTGCATAATCTAGTGGAATTTTTGCACTTTCATTTTTTGTTTATTGTTAATGTCTTAATGTGGTTTCCCTCGTCGTTCCAGGATAAATCGAAGATGGCTTCGTTTAAACAAAAGATGCGCAGCCTAATGTATAACAGACTTCCGATATTAAAGTGGGCGCCTAATTATGGAACTAATAAATTAGTAAGCGATGCAGTCGCTGGAATAACAGTGGGCCTTACGGCTATGCCCCAAGCTTTAGCCTATGCTACATTAGCAGGGCTTGAACCACAGGTAAGAGCCAACAACACTTTTGGTCGCCTCTGGAAGCAGCCACTTGTGGTCGCCTCTGGAAACAGCCACGTGTGGTTTATACCTGTCCACCACTAGCTGGTGTCACGAGTGGCCGCCACCAGATGTTATTGTAAGACGCTGGGGGTTGATTCATACAAAAACCCCTTTTATTTTAGTAAAAATGTCAGCCAGCAACAATTGTTGGAAAACGAGTTATTTATGGCAATTCTGGTAAAGGTTTAGATGATGGCTCCCACCCCCGAAGGGGGGAGATCTCCTCCACTACTGTACCATAAAAAGTTCGTGGCGGTCTCACCCCCATAAAAAGTTATGGGGGTTCAAAGTTAATAAATATGCCAATTTTTATACNCTAAAACTGGTTGGGCATGCACCTTTACTTCTTCCTATATTGAGTCAATCTTTCCATTTCTCCAAGATTAGAGCAACTTTCATCTCCAACTACATCACAAGATCTTCATCCCTAAAATTGGTAGGGCATGCACCTTTACTTCTTTCTATATTGGGTCAGTCTTCCTATTTCTCTAAAACCAGAGCAACTTACATCTCTAACTACATCATAAGTCTTCATTCCTAGAACTGATTGGGCATGCAGCTTTACTACTTTCTATCTTGAGCCAATCCTCCCATTTCTCGAAAACTAGAGCAACCTACATCTGTAACTACATCATATGGCCTGCTCACCTTTATTACTTCCTACTTTGAGCCAATCTTCCGATTTTCCGAAAACTAAAGCAACCTATATTTCTAACTACATCATAATAAGGTGGTTAACTTGAGGACTGGTTGGACACGTAACCTTACTTTTTCTTATATTGAGTCAATCTTCCCATTTCTCGAAAAGTACAGCAACCTTCATCTCTAACTACATCATAAGGTCTTTATCCCTAGAACTGGTTGGGCATGCACCTTTACTTTTTCCTATATTGAGTCAATATTCCCATTTCTCGAAAACTTGAGTAACTTACATTTCTAACTAGATCATAAAGTCTTTAATCTGAGAACTAGATGGAAATGCACCTTTACTACATTCTATATTGAGTCAATTTTCCTTTTTTTTCAAAACTAAAGCAAGTTACATCTCTAACTACATCATAAAGTCTTGATCCGTAGAATTGATTGGGCATGCACATTTACTACTTTTTATCTTAAGCCAATCCTCTCATTTCCCTAAAACTAGAGCAGCCTACATATGTAACTACATCATAAGGTCTTCATCCCTAGAACTCGTTCATCGTGCACCTTTACTACTTTCTATCTTGAATCAGTACTCCTATTTCTAGAAAATTAGAGCAGCTTATATCTCGAACTGTTTGCGAACGGAAATCTAGGTCTACCTCGAGCTCTCTGAAATCCTACTTCTGCTTTCAATATGTAACTAGTATTTCATGTCTTATTGTGAGAAGCAATCGTACCATCTCACCTATTTCTTATTGACTTCCGTAGCGCCCCTGCTCTATCGTTTTCTATCTATTTTTAACAACATAATTCAAACGCTTTTCTATTTGTGCTCATTGTCCACGTTTACACCCTATTCACAAATGAAGTTTTCTATTATCGAAACCACCTATAGTGTGGAGATAATATATCACATTTTCGATACATTAAAGTGCGATTATACATATACAAACTGCAACCGTGCATTTCATCATATCTTAAAATGACGTAAAAACTTGAGTAGCTCTTAATTAATAATTATTGATTAAGAACTTAATCCGTTTTTACTCATGACAAATTCAGTATTAGCTCAATTTGTAAACAAAATCAAAAACAGTCTAAATAAACTGCAACCCTCGGAAAAACTGTCCATTATATTGTTTGCGATCATGAACCCTAAATAATGGAATGGACTATCTTTAAAAAAATACGATTTTCCTGAGAACCATTCCCTTTAACGTTTTAGATCTTTGGCTAAAAATACTAAGAATTTCTTCATTAATGTGGTAAGTAACACCGGTTTTCAAATCATCTTCTAGATTCCTCAAATTCTCAGGCGTCAAAAAACCGGAAGCTTCGTTGTATCCAAAACATAGTACTAACTAATTCGATGTTCTTCATATGTTTCCAAATGCGAATGCAGATTTTTCGTCAAAATTTTTTTTCAGTAAAAAATTATTGTTCGTGTCTTCGTTTCTTAAATCTTTCAATTCCCTCAATATCACTGAAAATGTCAGCCACAAATGAAGACGAAACGTCTGAATCTAACAGTTCGTAATTTTACCACGGATTCCAGTCGCTAAAGCTTACATTCTTAATTAAATAAGGATTATTATTGATCTCAAGGAACATACTTGAGATGAATAGGTACTACAATTCTTACTCGTGACGTTTCGTCAGCGATTTATTGTTGACGACGCGCTGATGAGATCCAAAAAGATCGAAATCGCGATCCGCGTCTGGCAGTTTCGATAGAATACAGACCACTTCGAATTATTTTATTAGTTTGGAGGTTGTTAAAAATATTCGTTTTATTATATAGACCCTTGAGGAAGCTACCCTTTGAGGGTTAGACGTTGGGACATCGTAAATAAAAAACAGTAAGTCTTCAAGGATTATACACGGAACGTGGCAGTAACTATACCTAGAAAGAGAGGCACTGATAGGTGCGAGACATTTAGCACAATTAGCTTAGCTTCCCATGCGTCAAAGACTAGAATTGTACAGAGGAGGATGGAAAAAAGGGCGGATGATCTACTAGCGGAAGATCAATTTGGGTTTGGAAGAAATAGAGGAACGTCGGAGGCCATTCTAGTTTAACGGGTAACAATAGAGAAAACGATAGAAAAAGGAAAGAGTGCGTACATAGGGATTTATAGATTTAGAAAAGGTTTTGACAATCTTAAATGGGACAAGATGTTAAATATACTCAAAAATATAGGGATGAGTTAGATATAGAAGAGTGACACTAAGTTTGTTTAAGAACATTCAAATTATTTTATAACTGTGGCTAAAAATACTAAGAATTTTGCCATTAAAATGTATTAAAAAATATCTCTGGTATTCAAATCATCTTCTAGATTCTTCAAATTCTCATGCATCAAAAGGCATAAAAAAACTGATAGCTTCGTTGTATCAAAAACTTAGTGGTAACTGATTCGATGTTCTTCATATGTTTCCAAATGCGATTTTGCAGATTTTTTTTAATTCTGTATGTGTCTTCGTTTTTTAAATCTTTCAATTTCCTCAATACCATTGAAATCCAGTTGAACTTGCACAGTATTTATCACGCTGAGTGCTTATTTCCACTAAAACAATTTGAGCAAAAACAACCAATTGTACCGAACGAGCATTTATTGCACCTATTGCATCTTCCCTAGAAACTGAAGCTCATAAAATTTCATCCTCTATGTAATTAATGATATATTAAAAATGCCGCTGTATGAGTGCCTGGGGACTTTCTGCAATGTCCCTTTAAGCTGGTGTGAATTCCGTCTGAAAGTTTTCCAGACCATTTTCCAACCCGTTAAATCCGCTACTGGTAAGAATTTTATCTGTTCGTATTTATTTCAAAAATAAAATACGCGACACAAATTACCGTAAAAACAATTAAAGAAAAATAATTGCAAGATAAATTTATAAAAAATTGATAAGATATATATAGTACCTAATAATAAATTCAGTTAAAATTTATAAATTACAAACGAGTTATAGCATTATTACCAGTTGTGCTGTTAATGCGTTATGTTCTTGCAAAAAGCCAATGATAAAAATCGAAGGTTCGACAGCGAGCGGTAGATAAAAAGCTTCAATCACACTTTTATTCGCGGTCAATAATATGTTGACACCGGGACGAGAAAGCGTTTGCTGCTGTATTATGGTTCAAATGGCGGGTAGTGCAAAAATATTAAAACAGTTGCGGCACACTTGATGTCATTATACCTTCGTAAGTTCGCGCTGAATGTTAATCATATACTTACATACGTATATCTACATGTAATAATACGTACTAATCGGTTGATTTGTTTTTAATAATTATAACATTTTACTCATAACTGGGGTAAGTAAGTCTTGGGTTAATAATTGATACTTCAAAATTGATAAATAATCAAGCATAAACGCAGTTTGTTTTGAATCAAAAAGTGAAAGTGATTTGTGATTTAAAAGAAGAACAAAAATTGTAACTCGCGTGCAGTGTTCCGCATCATGTTCTTGGAACTGTGCAATTTAAAATCAAGCATCCCTTAAAAACCACAGCCGCAAAATCGTTCTTTGAAAGAGTAAGTTGTAGAACATGATTATTATTAAAATCAGATTAATAGTATTATATTATGCATCCAGGAAGGAAAGTATGACATTCTTCTAATTGTTATCCTAGTTGAAGGGAAGGTATTCTTTTGCCGTATTTTCTTCTCGAAACCCTTTACCAAAAGTACGGTTTTTCCTTATTTTAGGGGCGAGAAAGTGAAACCTTGTTTCCCTAGTAAGAAATTACATTTACTTCTTATTGGGAAAATACACTGGACGTCCCCTTGTGCAAGTAAAAACCACATGATTGATAAAATCCTTTCCCAATAAGGAGTAAATACAATTTCTTACCCGAGGCGAAATGCTACTCTGAATTCAGGGTAAAGTATCATACTTCTGATAGGGTATGGTAAAATGGATTGGACTGTTAATAATTTTGGTATACTTAAAGTATAAATAATTTCCCCTAATGATTCATATATAATCAACGAATAGCCGAAACTGTGTTCAATTGAATGAAATATTAGCAGAATATTTTGGCCATTACATTGGAGTACTAAGAATAGATTTTGCGAATGTCCCTTTCTAAAGCATAGAAAAGAAAAGAGAAAGTTTAAAAATCTCAAATATAGTAGAGTGACGTGCCATTCGATAAATTCTAGGAATGATAAATGTTCTTTTATTTCTTATCAGAATCATAGTTCTTAAGGATGTTTGAGAGGTATGTCAAAATACTAAGAGACAAATAAAAATTTGGAAGAATGTTCCTCACTATTCTAAAACTCCTGTAAAAATTACAAATCGATTCACTAAACCGTTAAAAAGTTATTGAAATTTTAAAAAATTCTAATTTTACACGTCATTTTATGGAGATTCGTTAACCGAACAGATTAAATTTATTTTTATTAACAGAAAAAAAGCTACCAGAAATTTCAAACTTTTATAATAAGTAACTTGAACTCTGGAGAATCACTTTA
>NW_020439030.1:1354079-1379080 GCF_000699045.2 Agrilus planipennis
GTAATACTTAAAATTTTTTATGGTGCAGTGGTGGGGGAGACCTCCTCCTTCGATCCCACCCACCCCCACCCCCGAAGGCCATCATCTAGACAGTTATCGCAATTCTTTTACTGCTCTGTAGAAAACGTTCTGATTGGCTGTTTATGTAAATAATTTTAAGTATTACATAATAAATTGTCAATAGTTACTCACAGGAAAATAAATAAATAATTCGTAAAACTGCGTGACATTTGTTCTAAGTTTTAAAAAATATAAGGTTATCTAAAGGGAAATTTTCAGTAACTATTTAAAAATAATGTTAACGAATATAATCTTTTATGAATAAGAATTGTGAAAGATTTTGGTCAATAACCTTAGTCACATGAAAGAATATTATCATAATCGATACCTTGACCTTAAGCTACTTTAGTTTACTGTGTGGAATTTATAATATTTACAAGTATTAAAATCTTTTCTTATCAAAAACAGACAATAATTAATGTGTGACCTTAAGGAAGTGCTAATTATTTGTTATGTTCATCACGAGAATAATAAACAGTAGAGTAATATGTACCATATTCAAAGCTAATTAAATTTGTTAATTTTGACTCCATAATCATCCCTACATTTTTAATGGACTAGGTCGCTAGGTATACAGTTTTTGGCACAGATAGTTAAAGAATCTGATGTGCGTTCTAGAAAATCTATTAGTTTCGGTATGTAACAGTTGACCTTGTAATACCAAGAATGCTCTTTGACTTTGATATGCTCTAGTTTATTACTGAAGTTTTTCGATAATGTAGGTAAACCAAGTCACGAGCGGGAACAAGGTTAGAAGTAAACAGGGAGTAGTTTCTTAGAATTCTTTGTTTGTTTGTCTGTGCCTTTTGCTTAAATACATCACGAATTTGAACTTTGTACACACCTTAAATACTTACACTACTTGTGTATTGAAAATTGAGAGTATTCAGATTTAATTTTCTTGTGTTAAAATATGCCGATTGTGATGAAAATCAAGTAACAAAACTTAAATGCGCAGTTTCAATGTTTGATTGTTACTAAAAAAGCAAGAGAACAACGCACGCACGATATTTTGTCCTTGGGCCAATTTGGGAAGGCGAAGCTGTATTACCTGAAAGTCTAAGAAGTGATTTGACTGTCGAAACTTTAAGGTATAAACTTCGCCCACGTTGTCAACGCAGAAAATATCAGCCTCAAAAGCTTCTTAATTAAATAAGGATTCCTGATCGCAAGGAACATACTTGAGATGAATACTACAATTCTTACACGCGACGTTTCATCAATGATTTACTGTTGATAGAGTTTAAAAGTTGTATTATTATATAGACCCTTGAGGAAGCCGCTCTCTGAGGGTGAGACGTTGGGAGATCGTATATATAAAAAATAGTTTTTGATTTGAATTGGTTCAGAATGGATTCCTTATTAAATCATTATCATGAAAAAACAACTGAAAATGTTTTAATGACATACTCTGGCGGAGAATTAAGAACTCAACATATGAATATAATTTTATAATACATGCAGGATTACAAACGGAACGTGGCAGTAACCATACCTAGAAAGAGAGACGCGGATAGGTGCGAGATATTTAGAACAATTAGCTTAACTTCCCATGCGTCAAAAATCTTAACTGGAGTTGTACAGAGGAGGATGGAAAAAAGGGCGGAAGAACTACTAGGGGAAGATCAATTTGGATTAGGAAGAAATAGACGAACGCGGGAGGCCATTCTAGCTTTACGGGTAACAACAGAGAAAACGATATGAAAAGGAAAGAGTGCGTACACAGGGATTTGTAGATTTAAAGAAAGCTTTTGACAATGTTAAATGGGACAAGATGTTAAATATCTATACTTAAAAATATAGGGATGAGTTAGAGATAGAAGAGTGATACTTAGTTTGTATAAAGAGCACCAGGCAGTTATAGAGCTGAAGCTGCAACGTAGAAAAGTACACATTAGCAAGGGAGTTTGACAGGGATGCATCATTAAAGACAGTACAACTGTAGGGATAGACATACAGTGCAAAAGATTAGTATGCTTAGATTTGCAGATGATATAGCAGTATTACCATCTAGTGGTAGGAGGAATTAGAAATACCTTTAAATAAAATGGAAGCGGCATTGACAAAACAATATTGTATAAAAATAAATAAAAGTAAAACAAAATACTGGTATGTAAGGGAAGAAAAAGTAGGGAGAGAGAATATAAAGATAGGAGACGAAAAATTAGAAGAAGTGGCTGATTTTAGGTATCTAGGAACTCAGATAAGTAGTAGGGATATAAATCAGAGGATATACTTATAGATGTATCGAAATGTGGTGTTACAAGCAAATGATGAGGATACCGTCGATAGAAAAGGTTAGAAATTAGAACGAATATGAGAACAGAGGACTGTATGGAATTCAAAAACAAATAGGTGAGATAGGTTAGCAGAACACCTTCTCAGGTATGAAGGTCTAGTCAGAAACATATTAAAGGCAGAAACGGGATTTACGAGGGGTAGAAGTAGACCTAAATTAGATTACCGTTCGCAAATAATTAAGGATGTGGGCTGTTCTAGTTTTAGGGAAATGCGAAGATTAGCTCAGGATAGGAAAGAGTGGAGGTGCGTGTCCAACTAGTCTTAGGACTGACGACCTCATGATGATGATACGTACATGAAGGTATTTGTATGAATTTATCAAAAAATCATGACACCTTTGTCGATTGAATATAATATAATATCCCTATATTCGGTTCTTAAGTCGTTACCAGTGTAGAAAGAGAAGAAAAGCCAATCATATTTTCAGAGGGTGTTCTTTATTCTTACATAAATCCACAAGTTCTAAATTGCAAATAATTCAGCCAACTCCACTGAGTGAGACATGATTCGTATAATAACACTTTTAAATAATGTATTTTAATGTACTTATCTGTATTTATTGAAGTAAATCTTGGTTGTGGAACTGTTATTATGTTTCTTTACAGTATGGTCTGTATTCTGCATTTGTGGGCTGTTTCGTGTATATAATATTTGGTAGTGTAAAAGAAATTACCATTGGACCAACAGCACTCATGGCACTCATGACGTATCAGCAAATCGAGGGCCGAAACGTCGACTATGCAATATTATTGTGTTTTTTGTCTGGAGTTGTTCAGTTACTCATGGCATTTCTCAATCTAGGTAATTATTATATAATATATACATAATATATATAATTTGTACATTAAAATTCTTGAATCAAAACCTTGATAATATTAGTGCATAATAAATTTATTTACCAAAAAGCTTTATTGCATCCTAGATACTTTAATTTTGGTTAATGCGTTATTTTTAACTAATAGGTAGATTATAATTACAAGAACAACTAATGAGCTACGAAAAGTTAGAAATTTTATAAATGAAAGATATTAAATAAATGCAAAATTATGGGGTCATATCACGCGCAATATCATAGTTTGAATTCGTAATTATATTTAGTGTTCAAAAGAAAAATATTTTTAGGTGTTTTGGTCGATTTCATATCAATACCAGTAACAGTCGGCTTCACATCGGCGACATCAGTAATCATCGCGACCACACAACTGAAAGGGCTTTTAGGGTTGAAAATAAGTTCTTCAGGTTTTACCGATACCATCAGAAAAGTGGTGAGACATTTGGACGAAACAAGGTGGCACGACCTCTCGTTAGGACTAACGTGTATCATTGTATTGCTCTTATTCAGAGTAAGTATAAATAAATGTATAAAATTATTCGTTTTTCGATTCATTTCTTTTTTGTTCTGCAATAACTTATTTTAATTTGGTAAATTGTTATTGTTGGTGTTACTTTGTTGGTTTTTCAAAGTCCAGACATCTAATGCAATTAATTTTGATAGATAATAACGTCGCGATTTTACATAAGAAATTATTCTTCTAATAAATATATTAGATCAGATCCTTAGTGATAATTCAATTTAAAATATGATCAGAGGATTAAGGGTCAACAAAAACTCAGTTAAGACGAATTATTATTCGCAACGTTTAGTATATTCCTATATTGATACTTCATCAATCATCACTAATCGTTATTTGCTGCTGTATAAAACTGATTGATTTATTTATTACTGACAAGAAATTTATCAATAATTTGACTTAGTTGGCAGAGTAAATTATGAGCGCCTGATGAAGTATCAATATAGGATACGAAACTTTGCGAATAATTGTTTGTCTTAACTTAATTTTTATTAATCCTTAATCTTCTGATTACATTTTAAATTTATTCTTCTAAATTTGGGTCACGTGGATGGTTATTATCCTCAGTAATGATGAATAATATTGTTCTTGGTCATGCAGTTTTAGTATTGCCTTTACCTTTATAGTAGCGAGACCAAGACTAGGTATGAACGAACAAAAATCAATCTAAAATCAAGACTGAATATGCAGGGCCAAGACCAAATACACAAGACTAAACGAAATATTATTACTTTTAATAGCTACTTTTAATATTGTGGATAATTTGTTGAATGCATACGACATATTTAAACATTAACTTAGGAAAGGTAATAAACAACATGTAATAACGCTTTACATGCTGATTGGAGAAACGAAAGTAATTGTACATTCTTCTAAGAGAATTTTATGATATTGTCACAATTGTCAGTATGTACCCAAAGCAACAATCAATTTAATACAACCTGCTAAATATTAACGTATATTCACATCAATGTTTCTATTTTTGCAATTACCTCACGTGTGAACTACGGTAACCTTTCGTTAACATTTACGTGCAATGTTCAATGTGAAAGCTTTTTGTCCAATTAAGAATTAATTATTGCTGTTAAACTCCAGTCATTGAAGAACTGAAATAGTCAGTTTTAGTTGGGACAAGAGTGATACGAAAACGGAAAATAACATGGGTGTTATCTAAATGATTTGATAAACTTACCACTAATTCTGCAAACAACTTTGCTGATGATCTCGTTCGACCAGGATTAATATCACATGAAAGATATTGACTGTTATTACCGAAATCAGTAAAAAATACGCGAACTATTATGTAATAATTGGGTTGTATGCAAACTCGCTATGATTGTAACATTCCACGATAAATGATAAAATACTTCTGTAATTGTCGTCTACGAATCCGTGTTGATTCGGTTGTGAAGAAGAGACGTAGCTTATCCTTTATTGTTATCGTCGACAATCTGTTTTTATTTTGTGCTTTTTTTATATTTCGTAAACAGTGTTAATGTTTGAACAAGAAATTAATGATAATCATTTGAAAAACAATTAAAACTATCACTTTTGAGGTACTGACCAATTTCATTAATATTTATTCTTTCTATCTTAATGCTTTCTTCATCTGAAAAGCTTTTTATTATTAGGAAACAATCTGAATCGTTGGATTGTACACAATTTTTTCAAAATTGTCTATTTCTTAAAGCAAAAATATTTTTAATTTAAGGTAGGTAAAAAAAATTTACACGTTTGTTCTTGCTAGGATTGCCTAATGATACTTCAGGAATAATTCCGCTGGTGGATAGGCTAGTGCAAGGGATGGTTAACTGGGGTTCCACACTTTAATTTCGTGGGGTGTTAATGCTGATTATTTTGTCTTATATATTATCAAAAGAGTACGCGATAAATTTCGTAGAAATATCCATTGACCCTGAGCTTTCGCGGAATACAGTTTTAGGAACGCTGACCTAACTGTACTAATTTTTCAGTACGATTATTTTAATTCTCATATTTGGGCGATTATTTAATTGAAAAGTGATGTCGATGAATGAATTTGTTAATAAAAATATCTACTTAAAAGGCTTTGATTATTATTAGTAGGTACCTAGGTACAGATATTTTTAGGATTTTGTTTGTTGTATAAAATCGTAATGGATGAAGAACATTTAATATTAGATTAAAAATATATGTATTTAATTTGCTTATGACCTTTAAATAAATCATTGTTAGGTAAAGGTCTAGATGATGGCCCTCACCCACTAAGAGGATGGGGGTGGGGGGGATGGAAAGAGGAGGTCTCCCCCACCACTGTACCATAAAAAGTTCGTGGCGGTCTCACCCCTATAAAAAGTTATAGGGGTTCAAAGTTAATAAATATGCCAATTTTTATACATTCTAGGCATGTAAATATTTATATAGTCATTCTTAAACAATATTCAAAGGTAAAACTAATGAAAAATACATAAAAAGATTGAGAAAGTTACATAAAACATTATTTAAATATCTTTGTCAATAGGGTAGGTTAGGTTAGGTTAGGTTAGGTTATCGGGTTTTGTTCAAGTGACCACACTCTTTCGATCCCGCACCTCCACCCGCTTTCAAATAGTTATTTTATTTGAATTATAGTGTATGAAAATTGTCAAAATAATCAACTTTCAACCCCTACAACTTTTTATGGGGGTGAGACCGCAACGAACTTTTTATGGTACCGTGGTGGGGGAGACCTCCTCTTTCGATCCCATCCACCCCCCGAAGGGGCAATCATCTAGACCTTTACCCATTGTTAAATTTTCATTTTAAAACCATAATAGTCTGGTAAAATATTAATACCTCGTAATTGTTATTGTTTATAAATTTTCGGAGGTCTTCACCTAGTGATTTCCTATTTTTCAGAAAATCAAAGACATCAAATTGACCCCGTCCGACAAAAAGCCGACAAAAAATCAAAAAATTCTTTCCCGAGTTCTGTGGCTTACTTCAATATCTAGAAACGCAATCGTCGTTATAGCGTGTTCCATTCTTGCTTACAATCTTAAAAATAGTAGCAATGGTTGTCCGTTTGTATTGACTGGCACTGTCCGGGGGGGATTTCCCAGCGTAGCACCACCACCTTTTTCCACAGAGCTCAATAACAAAACCATTCCATTTACTGAAATGGTCACAGATTTAGGAACTTCGATTGTACTTGTTCCTATTATTGCTGTTTTGGGCAACGTTGCAATTGCAAAAGCATTTGGTAAGTGTTTGTTGATTACTAATTATTATCAGGAATTGAACAGGGAAGAGGCTTTTATATCTTTTATATTAACGAATATAGAACACGAAAGCAGACTGATACATTAGGTGATGAAAAAATTACAATAACTATTTTTATACGCTGAGAAAGAATCATTTTCTATCAATTTCGGATTAAGCTAACACTATGGAGGTTAGGGATAAGGAGAACTGTTTCTGTTGTGAAAACGTGTCCGTTAAACTGCGTTAAATTAGAATGGCGATACAGTACCAACAGAGTAAATTTCAAAGAAAGCGCCAAAAGTTATTATTGGGTTGTTCGGAAAGTCATTTCGTTTTTTCACATTTACCTAAGCCGTATAATTTTTATATGCTTTGAGAGCTTATATGGCAAGGCTTGTGTGTGAAAAATTCCAATTAATTCTACGCAGTAGTTTTTGGTTGGTGCCCTTTTAAATATCGAGAGCGATAAGCAGCATTTTCGACATATCTTACTGTTTTACTACAGAACGGGTAAAAATGCTGTTCAAGCCAGAAAGAAATTGACTGATGTGTATGGAGAAGGTGTGTTGACAGTACGCCAGTGCCAGAACTGGTTCGCTAAATTTCGATCCGGCAATTTTGATGTCGAAGATGCACCACGTTCGGGAAGGCCGGTTGAAGCTGATAAAGACGCGATAAAGGCATTAGTTGATGTGAACCGGCGAATAACAACACGTGAGATCGGATTGAGGTTAAATTTATCAAATTCAACAGTTTATGACCACTTGAAAGGCCTGGGATTATCCTCGAAGCTCGATGTATGGGTTCCCCATGTTCTCACAGAGAGAAATCTGTGTCGCCGCATTGACGTCTGCGATTCGCTTCTCAAACGTCACGAAAATGATCCGTTTTTGAAGCGCATCATCACTGGGGACGAAAAATGGGTTGTATACAACAACGTCAAACGCAAGAGGTCATGGAGCAAAAAAGATGAACCGGCTCAAACCATTTCCAAAGCCGATATTCACCAAAAAAAGGTGATGCTGTCTGTTTGGTGGGATTTTAAAGGAATCGTTTTTTTTGAGCTTTTACCGGATAACACAACGATTAATTCGGAAGTCTACTGTCATCAGCTGGACAAACTGAATGATGCACTTCAACAGAAAAGGTCAGAACTAATCAACAGGAAAGGTGTAGTGTTTCACCAAGACAACGCGAGACCTCACACAAGTTTGGTCACTCGCCAAAAGCTTTTACAGCTTGAATGGGATACAATGCTACACCCACCATATTCTCCAGACCTGGCACCATCGGATTATTATTTGTTCCGGTCACTCCAAAATTTTATGAGCGTGGAATTATGCTACTACCAGAAAGATGGCAAAAGGTGTTGGACCAGAACGGTCAATATATAATTTAATAAAGTATTTGTTTATTATACGAAAACTGTCTTTCATTTCCACAAAAAAAAAACGAAATAACTTTCCGAACAACCCTATAGAATAGGACAGAAAAATAAACAAGGGCAGAAGAACTTGAATTACGTATGAGGTTTTGTATATAACACCCACCAAGCGGCACGACCTAGAGGTTTAGACTATTGCTTAGAATTCGGGAGGACGCCGGTTCGATTCCGGGGATAATCTTTCATTCCCTTCTATCTTCATTTCATCCATCTCATCTTTCTCACCGGAACCACCACCCATGCATTCCCACAATTCTTGAAAGAAGGCTGAAAAGGGTCTTCCTGCGTAGTCCGGAGGGACTGCCCGCCTTTCAAGCATTACTCTAGTTACTAGAAGTATTAAATTTTTTAACCCGGCATACGTCAATTCGTCAACAACTGCTACATTCATACCATACACTTTACCTACGCTTACGTCATTTTGGAGGGTTTTTGAACTGTTATTTATTGCTTATAACTGGACACTTTTTTAACTTCACCTCTACCCTCCATAGCAAACACGAACCCGTAACATCCGCTAATAAGTATTGCTACGTGGCTAATCTGATACTGCTTTCTACCTGAAGAAATTCCACTGTTTCACCTAAAGGCACCACTGTATGATGAAAAAATTATTATCGTCGATTTCTTGATTAAATATTTTGCAACATATAAGGTTCGTATCTAGGCCTACGATCAAAATTTTGTGGGGTGAAAACTATGAAGTCAGCATCGACGGCCTACCAAGAAAGCGCTAAGCGCGTAGCATGTTTTACAAGTATGTTTGGACCCTAAGATTTCACAAGCAGCAGCTTAGCATCCTAAGTACGCTCCTGATAATAATGTCATATGCGAACTACGTCCGCTTTTTAATTATAATTTATTTTGGTAATTTGTAATCAAACAATAGAACAACGAGGAAAAAATTGTACCTGGACATTTTATTATTAATCAATTAACCGAAGTGTGTATTTTATCAAGAGCATTTGTTGTTATACGAGTACACTAAAAGCTCTTTATTCTCGGGTTATACGTTCCATAAATATGCCGCGAATACAGAAAGAAAAATGGATATGGAATGGTAATTAGTATGGAATCGTAGGGGATACGTTCTAAGGTTCCAAAAGAAAATCAATGTATTGATAAATTCGCAATTAAAATTAATCGTTATAGTCAGCTTTAGGGAAGAGTTTAAAAAATTTAGTGATTTTTTCTTGTTTTGAATTTTGAAATTAGTCCACTCGGTTACATCTTCTATAAAAGTCGCCTCGACACGAGCCAACAGTACTCAAAAGATGCTGATACGTTGAAAAATAACACCGAATCCTTTTCTACTCGGTTAGCTTTTTATAAAAGCCGCTTTAGCACATACCAACTGTACACACTCAAAAGATGCTTATACATTAAGGGGATTCAGTAATACACGCGGCTTAGAGTAAAAACATGCTTATCGGATCTAGATATCATGACTTTAATATTTGGAACAGACGTTTGAAATTTTGTAGTAAGATAGATAAAGCTTTGTTCTAAAGCTTGTCGAAGGCCATTTTTTAATTTTTATTGAAAATACGTGTCCTACAAGAAGCATCAATTTTAAGCACTTGTAAAAGCGTTTAATGACTATATTATTTAAAACCAAAAACGTAAAGTGTTAGTGTGAACCTTTGCCTGTTACTATACAAAAAATCACATATTTATCTCACAGCGTTAAATCACAATGTTTAGAATAGAAACTCATGTTCTCCGAAAAATTTACACTAGGCACGAGCGGTTTGTTGCGGTCAATCCCCTTAATAAATGACACCGAATCCTTTTCTGTTTATCGTTTGCAACCGCGAATAATGAAACATTAACCGCGAATACAGGAACTGGGTTGCAATTTTTTCACCCGTGAATAATGAAAACGCGAATAAGGAAACCGTAAAGAAGGAACTTTTACTGTACATAATCCTTGACCTGCTCGGGCTCTTCCGTAGCTACGTCCCTTGTGTACTGACATGGTATAGTTTATTACATAAAATTATATTCTAGCCACTGGAAAAACCGTCGACGCTACTCAAGAATTATTTACTTTGTCTCTGTGTAATATCATCGGGTCTTTTGTTTCGTCTATGCCGATAACGGGATCGTTTTCCCGATCTGCCGTTAACCACGCCAGTGGCGTACAAACACCGATGGGTGGACTATTTACAGGTGCGTGAATATATAAAGAAAACTATTATAGTGACCGACCTACCTAAATATTTGCCATAAAAAATGTCATTTATCGTCTATTTTTATAGGGATCATGGTCATACTGGCTCTAAGTTTCTTAACCCCATATTTCTCATACATTCCAAAGGCTTCGTTATCAGCGGTTATTATTTGTGCTGTAATTTTCATGATTGAGTACGAGGTGGTGAAGCCAATGTGGAGATCTAGCAGAAAAGATCTTGTGCCAACGTTTGCTACTTTCGTGCTCTGCCTTGCGATAGGGGTTGAAATTGGCATTTTGATTGGCGTTGGCATTAACATAATCTTTTTGCTGTATCCGTCCGCTAGGCCAACAATTCACGTTGAGAAAAAAACCATAGTAAGTAAAATAAAAAATAAGAAAATGTTTAATTTTAAATTTAGGGGTCGTTCATGAAATACGTTCGTAAATAAGGGAGGGGGAGGGGGTATAAGGAAATGTGTCGTTCGCAGTTCAATTTTATTTTAATATTTTCCTGAAGTTTTGAAAATTTTTCATTACTATAGAAAATCATAATCATTGCTATTTTTAATCACAAGAAATCGTCTAAAGGGGGGAGGGGTTGGAGAAGTCGCTAAAAGTGTGAATTAGCGTGATGAAGGGGAGGTCCAAAAAGGTGAAATTCGTATTTTATGTATGACTCCCTAACGTTACACGCATTCTTGCTTCATTCTTCATTATTTATTGTTTTAATGATGAAATTCGGAAATGGGACCACCCTGTATATATGATAATATATACTGTGTGTTTGTGTTTTTTTTTAATTGAAAGGTTAGCAAATTCTGACTTCAAATGTTTCAGGTCGACAGTGGCATCGAGTACATTTTGGTAACCCCTGGAAATAGTTTGTATTTTCCAGCAATTGAGTTCATAAAATCCAGCGTAGTAAAGGCTGGTCTCTCATCGTCACACTTACCAGTAGTGGTAGATTGCCGATTTATTTTGGGTTCGTACTTCAGTGTTTATTACAAATAAGGGAATTAAAAATACCAATTATTGTTTCAACAGGAGTTGATTTTACCGCTGCTAAAGGGATTTCGTCCATGATTACGGAATTTATGTTGCGAAATCAACCGTTATACTTTATAAATCCTAAAGAAGAGGTTATTGCTGTTTTTAAAGGAGCAGTTATGGAAGATTTTCAATATTTCAAATCTGTTGATGATCTTCAACAACATCTTTCAGGTAAGAAGAAATAAAAACTATCTTGTTAGTGATCAATGGTTATTGACTAATAATTATTCCTTGGAATAAGTTAAAGTTGATTTAAAACGTTTTTGGTGTGAGCGATATTGTTTCAAATAATTTTGAAGTGAAACTTCTTTATGCACGGTAGGGTAAGTTCGTTTCATGCGAGTTGCTATGTAACGAAATCATGCAACGGATGTCCCCCCTCTACTCGGCCACGTAGTCGAGTTCGTAGTGGGGATCGCTTGAGCCGTGAGCACGCTTCAATGCAACGTTCGTTACAGACAACTCCGGCATGTATAGTGTCGCCCTAACAAAATGTATGAATTCATTTATATGTGTTTGTGCATGTATGTCTACACTCTACAGTCGAAACGACGCCACTGACGCCAATTCCTTAATCTCTATCCCGGTATGTTTGTGTGGTTGAAGAAGTTTCACTTCAGTAGCGTGTTGCATAATTACACGTTTTATTTTCTTATGTATCTGTTTCCGGAAATGTATAAAATCTAGGAATGATATACAATTCCGAGGATATTTAGGATATGTATACATTTCCTAGGAATTGTATGAAATTCATATATTGTACTAGGAAATGTATAAAACTAATTCTTTCGATGAATAAAATGAATAAAACACGTTAGTACACTGAGAATCTGAGTTATCTGTGTTTACGCCTCATTATATGCATTGGTGACGTTATTGTTTTGTTAGGTTAGGTTTGGAGATGTATATGTATTAGCGCCGTTATTAGATAGATTTATGACAGACTGGAGTTTCTTTCTGATACGTTGGAATAATGTCTTCGAAAAATATGCTTCATTATGATCTCCGCGCCCAACATACATATGAAAATGATCAGCATTATCAACTCTATAATATACTAAAAATTCGAGGTTATCGTGTTTACTGAAACAATGATAACCTCATCACATTATTCTAACATCTAACATATCCATATCAGCCCGCTTCCGGTGGGCAGAGGCATTAAAGAAACTCCAGGGTGTGTTCCGAAATATAACCCAGCATACTGGCCAGTGCTGATGACGTTATGAATCGACGCCATACTGTTGATTCGTTCCGAAAAATACTGGCCAGTGGGTTGATGTCAAATTGACGCCATATTGAGAATACTGTGTGTGCTCGTCTACAACAATTTTGCTTCAAAAGTTATTAAAGTCTCTTATAATAAAAAATTCCTAAAAGTCTGATGCACACACGCCCGTTCGATATACTACTATGTCACACTTATCTCACCAGTACAATATGGTGGCACACCAGTACAATATGGTGGCGATTCATGACGTTATCAGTACTGGCCAGTACGCTGGGTTATATTTCGGAACACACCCCCAGTCTGTCCTAAATCTCCCTAACCAAACAATGACGTCGCCAATTGATTAGGTACATCTTCAGGCAGGCTGCCGTATTGTAGCCTATTTAGTATTGCCTGCAATACATTTCCTATTGCTATTTAGGAACTGTATAGATTTCCTAGGAAATGTGTCTAATATAATTTCACACATTTCCGGGTGATTTTAGGAATTATTGACATTTCCTAGGAATTGCTTACAATGACGGATTTCATGCATTTCCGGTAACGTATCTATTTAAAAAAATGGATTTCTTTAACATTTTTCTCCTACAATTTTTTTTGTAGGCCAAGATATGAGCCAGTCTTGGTTGTCAAGTCTAGGGTATCTTGCAATGATTCTTAATTTTGCATGATTTAAATACAAAATTCAATATTTTGGGCTTGTTTAATGTGCAGAAAGACCCACTTAGTTACACCATTACATTATTATTATTATTTAAAATCGACAAAACATTGAGAACACAAAATAAACAGTTTTAGAATTTGAATAACTTCCAAAAAAGAAAAAATCCATTTCGGATTTCTTTTTCTTATTTTCAGATCAAAAAGAAAAAGCCAAGACCATTTTTTCGGAAGAAACGAAGCTACTGCCTACTGGTCAATCAGAAGAACCAGCGTCGGTCACAACAACAGATTTACGAGAAATAAAATGTGTCAACGGATGTGGTAATTTTGTACAACACTCAAGTTCATCATGTTAATTTGTAAAATGCAACAATCCGCGTAATTTATTTGACCGAACCGAAGAAAAGGTTAATTTTTATTTACCAACAAAATAAGAAATAATTATGCATTAACAACATTTGCTATTTTGTATAATTTATTATTTTTATATGTTAATTTATTGTTGGAGAACGATAAAACAGTGGAATGTTGATTGTCTTCTATAATGTATAAGTTTTGTAAAATTACCGAGTTCCTTAAATTAATGAAAAAACTCTTTTTTGTATTAAATAAAAGGTTTATATGATTTTGTATTATTTTTCGATCATTTTTTCGTTATTTTAATTAAGTCGCAACGCTTTACTGTGGTCCTAGTTCGAGAAAGAGACCAAAAGCAACAATTAGTACTTTAAAGACCAAAGTCTTAAGACTTAATCGAGATTGAGCCTAAAATTTTACTTTTAAGACCGTTTCGAGACTTAACTTATAAGATAGATTTCAATATTAGAGTCTAAAGAACAAAACCAAATATGTCTTTGTTTCAGTTCGCAATAATATAACTAAATAAAATTCACTAATTACCTTTAAGAGGTAAAGGCTAAAATTTGCCTTGCAAGACTGAGACTTAACATATATAAGGTTGGTTTGAACATTGAGACCTAATTTGTGAGACCAACGTGAAAGTTCAGACTTGACCTTGAATAATGTACTAACGTTCTTGTTTTAATTCATAAAATGACAGCTAAAGAAAATTACCCTTACTGTTATTAGACACCAAGCCCAATATTATACAATAACCGCTATTTACAAGACCAAACTTAGCACTTCATCGAGATAGAGACCAAAAATTGCCTTGTAAGGGCAATATCACTGAGATATACTATATATAAGACATATTTCAACATTGAGATTCATATTGTGAGATTAACATGTAAATTGAGACTTGACCTGCGAAAACATAGTAAAAACAAGTAAAATAATTGATTACTTACTGTTACAGTGAGACAAAGACCAAGCCAACATTGTACCTGATAAAATCACTATTTTCGAGACCTAAATTAGGAGTTCAAGACTTACCGAGTTAGAGACTAAAATATCTTATAAGACCGTCTCAAGACCAAATTAATAAAATATACGAAAATAGTGAGACCAAAATAAGGATTTGACCTGTCAGTTCTAGACAAAAGCTGTAATATAATTTTGACTTGATTTGTACATCGACAAGAATTTATCGATAATTTGTAAAACTGTTATCAAGATTAAGACTTGAGAGTAAATCCATGATTGATACTTGTGAAATCGAGATTTTTAACTTCTTGGATCGACATTAAAATTGAGACTTGACGTGCATGGATAATTCAGGACGAGGCCAAGGAAGTTCTTGTATTAAATGGTCAAAAAAGTAAGTAGAATAATAAGCGACCGTTATTTTTCGTAAATATCTGTAACTTTAATTATTGTTGAGGAGTTTGGATCTGGGAATATTTTGGTTTTCATTTAGATAATTGGTGCCATTTTATAGGAGCGGATTTTAAAGTTTATTTATTAAAAAAAAAAAACAAAAAAAATATTTACATAAACAAAACTTAATCGTTATAGGTACTAAGGACTCTGTAGTCAGGGTATATTTCTTTATGTTTATATAATAATTATTTATGAATGCGGATATGAAATAAATAATAATGTATCGGGTTCTAAGCTTGTTCTTAATTAAACTTAATTTGCTGTTTTACTAAAACGATATAGGTACAATACAAGGCGTTCCAGAAGTAATTTTCAAACAGCCTGATTGTAGATTTTCAATAACCTTAATATTAAAATTGCACATTTCGTTGTAAAAGTATATAAATATATTCATATATTTGCGTTCGTATATCGGATGTCCAAGAGATCTTTTCTTATAATTTAGCACCGGATCTTTTAATCGAATAATCATTTAAAAGTTGGACACCCGGTATAAGAGGTCCATAAATAAATTTCTCAGTATAAACCAGACGGCAAGTCTGCCAGTTTACTAACGCTATGCAATCGGTTGACTTTTTTGTGACAGTACGTTTCAATTTTAGGGGGTGCAGGTACGCTAAGTGTCGTCTTTGTAAGGTTGCAACTGGAGTAGAGACCGACATTGTTGTAACCCCTTTTAACTACAAAGCTCCCGTTATTAGAACATTTTTCATTTACCTGTGGAAAATATTGGCTCTGATCTTTGGGTAAAATTACTTTGCAGGTCTCTTCGCTCTTCTGGGATCCAGGATTACTCTTGATGTACTGACTGTGGTTTGCGGTGAGTTCGTTTTGCAGATCCTTCTGTAGATTCAGTTTCCTGTCCGTCACTATGATATCAACCATGGCGTCCAGACCGTCTTCTATTCTGTCCAAACTTTTGGACTTAATTTTGTTCACCGCACGTTGCCTGGCGGTCATCAAACGTTTCTTCGTCTGCTTCGATAACGTTGTACTTGCAGCGGCAAAATCGTGATGAAGATTGTCGTTTAGAGATTTTACTGAGTTGAAGAAAACCCCGAACGACTGGGGAGGTTTGTTGTTGATTGGCTCGTACGTTGTCGAGTAGATCTGGTCGTAGATCTTTTGGTCAGGAGTGTTTTCGCTATTGAGTTTGATGATGGTTGTATTTTTACAATTAGCGGTGCTTCCAACTCTTTGTGGGTGACATTTAGAGGCACTTAACAAAGAATCGGATCCTTCTTCGCTGGTGAAAGGAGTTCCGTTGTCCATGTAGATGTTTTCTTGGGTGTATCCATAATCGTCAGTTGGAAGGAACATTTGAACGAGACTTTTTACCCTACGGGGAGGATGAGGATGGATATTCGTTGGAATGATTTCCATTTCGTCATCGAAAATAACTGGATCCAAAGTCATCGAATTTACTCTGCTGATGTTATGATCATTTGAGAGGATCAATTTGGATTTGTTGGCTTCGATGTAGTTGTTAGTCTCTTCTTTGTTCACTATATTCTGAAGTTCCTCGATCACTTCTTCTATTGTCGTTTCCTCTTCGTCAGAGTTGTGGTATTCCGAATGTTTGTCTTTTGGAATTGTGGATGCGGTTTGGTTATAATTGCTGCAAACGGATGTTTCGTTTCTCATTTCGTCTTCCGGCGTCAAACTTCGTTCTGAGGATGAAATACCTTCGTCATCTGCTGGAGTTGATCGATCTAAACAAAAATCAAATGGTTGTCAACTAATTTATTGCCTATGCAGCATTGCAGCATTTTACAAACCTTTTCTATATAACGAGCAGTCAGTTTTTATGAGATAAGTTTTTCCTGGTTTCAAGGACTTAATCTCTCTCTCCAATTCACTGCATCTTTCTTTTAAACATTGCTCCAGAGAGAGTAGGATTCCCTTTTCTTCTTGAAGGATCTATAAATTATATTTATTTATTAACATAAAAAATGTTTGAAAAGTTCATTTGTTTACTTGTATTCTTCGCTCCAACAACACCACTTTGTCTCTGAGATTGTCGTTATCTTTTTCGGAATTTTCCAATCGAATTGCCATCGTTTCTATGTCAATGTGATTTTTTTCCCAACGATCAAATTCCTTGAAGACGTGTTCAGTTGATGGCGAATTAATTGGAATAATCTGTAACAAAACGATACATACAAAAAGTTTCGTCCTGTCCAATAATCTTTTAGCAAACATGTTATTTACCTTTTTTATGATAGCAATATCAAAGCCAGCTTGTTCTAACTCAGCTTGGACGTATAATCTCCTTTGCGTGGATCCAGCGCTATCCAAAAAGGCATTAATGAATCGCATACCAGCTGCCAGGAGATCGCCTTGTCCACCTGCAGAAGTTAACATTCCTATAAGAAACCTGAACCTTACAGGTTCACCATATCTCAGCCGAAGTGTAGTCATTGCTTCCGAAACTGCTGAATGACCTTTACTGGATGCTTCACAAGCCTTTGTTAAAAGCTATAAACAAAAATATTAAAAGGAGTTTTAGAACGAAGAAAGTTCAATGCACATGATGATAATTGAGATACAGATTTGTAATGAAAACGAGTTGTAATAATTTTAATAATTACACTTTTAGAAAATACCACAAATGGCGCGGTAAACGCCATCTGTAGTACGATGCTACATCTTAGGATTACATATGCTCCAACAAGGTCCATTTAAATATATGGATATCTACTTGCTGAAACGAATCCCGGCGTAGCCAAGCTCATCGTGATAGGCACGTTACCATAATCGAATAAAATAATACGAAGTGGTCTGTATTCTGTAGAAACTGCCAGACGCGGATCGCGATTTCGATGGTTTTGGATCTCATCAGCGCGTCGCAGACAGCTCCGACAGAACACAGACCAACTTTTACCTGCTGTCTTAACAGTGCGTTTTAGAAAATACCACAAACGGCGCGGTAAACGCCATCTGTAATACATTTTAGGATTACGTATGCTCCAACAAGGTCCATTTAAATATATGGATATCTACTTGCTGAAACGAATCCCGGCGTAGTCAAGCTCAACGTGATAGGCACGTTACCATAATCGAATAAAATAATACGAAGTGGTCTGTATTCTGTAGAAACTGCCAGACGCGGGTCGCGATTTCGATCTTTTTGGATCACATCAGCGCGTCGCAGACAGCTCCGACAGAACATAGACCAACTTTTACCTGCTGTCTTAACAGCGCGTTTTAGGAAATACCACAAATGGCGCGGTAAACGCCATCTGTAGTACGATCAGGTAAAAGTTGGTGTGTGTTCTGTCGGAGATGTCTGCGACGCGCTGATGAGATCCAAAAAGATCGAAATCGCGGTCCGCGTCTGGCAGTTTCGACAGAATACAGACCACTTCGAATTATTTAATTACAATTTTATTAGATTAATTCTTTTGGTGATGTTTTAATCTTTATTGGTGAGGCCATAACAGGAAGTAACACTTCATCATTTATATTTCAAAGTGCCTACCTGTAGAGCAATAATCCTGGACTTGTTGACACTGCTCATGATACAAACTGCCAATGTGTATAATCCTGCTGTAGAAGCAATCAAGCTATGTACGGCGTCGTGATATCTCACGCAACAACAAAGAAGGCATTGTAAACAAGCAAGTTCGTCCAACAAGGCTCTTCGTTGAACTATAGGTGGAGTACGAGCCAAAGTACTACCCACTGAACTGCTGGTCGTTCCTCCGGAGTGACCGTTTTGGCTAAGCTGGATGTTACGTAGAAGTTCCAATAACAGGGTAACTCCATCGTAAGGATCGGAGACGAATTCTTGGACAAAACTAGAATTAAATAAAAAAAAATACAACGTGTAATTATACAACACGCTACTGAAGTGAAACTTCTTCAAACACACAAACATACCGGGATAGGGGGTTAAGGAATTGGTTTAATGGTATTATTTGTACACTATGCTTCGCACGGGTGCAATGCTGATAGTAAATACATTATAGAATGTCTTTATATACAACAATCACAGCTTTTTTGTCATTAGACAATACAAAACGGCCGGTACCGCCGCAACCGCTAGCAAAAAGCCATTGGAAAGAAAATTGAGCCAAATTCAGTTGTTTTAGAAATTCTTTATTTACTGCGGCGGATTATTTTTAGAAGCACAGCAACACGAGGGGCAGCAGCATTTCGCAGTTGAACTCGGATCTGGTTTGGAGGTGCACACAAATCTTCCTGGGGGTTGGTAGCTCAGAGAATTTGTCGTATGACCTTCTAAAAGTAGTTTTGGCGGCTCGTATGAAAGTTTTTCGGCCCACGGCTTAGAAACCGGAGGTTGCTGTCCAATAGGCGTATATGACGTCTGATGAACAGTCTTAAGATCCATGGGTCCATCGGGTAATTTTATATGAGTCCGACATCGTATCGGTTTCACTAAATTGTTACCAGACTCGACGGGTTGATAACTTGCTCGGTAGCACGTTTGTCCAGTGAAGGGTTGGTTGCTGGTGGTCAAATTGTCCCCCATTCGTAACGGTTGCGCTCTTTCGAAGGGCATTGGAACGTAATCCTGTTTCTGTGTTGTCAGCAGTTGCATGGGTCCATCTCCAATTAATTTATGATCAGATAACCTGTGTAATGATTCTCGGGAAATCTCGCTGCTGGAGTACCATCTAAACGAAGAATTATTTGTCGTTTCTGAGTAAATTTTCTCAGGACTGAGACCTATTGCATGCTTAGGTTCAAACTTCTGCGGTTTGTCGGTTTGGGCAGGTTTATAACTCATCCTGTAGACAGTGCCATCGTCGAACTTCTCGGGAGGCAAGTATTTAGGTAAAGGCTTGTACGATTGTAGTTTTGGGCCTAACGCATAGGGAGGATAGCTCTCGTGGTAAATAGTGGACGATTCCAACGGAGGTCCCGACTTTTCGTAAGCTTTCGCTTTTGCCCACGGTTTTTCTTCTGGGGGTTGTAAGCCCCAGAATTTGTATGAGAGCTGGTTGATTGTATTAAGATCGATCTTCTCTGCAGAGAGTTTCATGTTATCTTTATATCTGTATGGGAAAACTTTAGCTTCGTTAACATTTAACGGTATGTAAGATAGTTGAGTAACAGTAGTACCATCGAAGGGAGCTTTGCTTAGGGTTAAACCGTCCTCGTATTTATCGGTTTTGCTTTTCGTTTCTAATGGGAGGGGTATGTAATCATGTTTATGCGTAGTAATCAGTTGAACTGGGCCGTTTTCCTGAAGATTGTGGTCGCAGAGACGAAATTCAGCGGGTCTTCGAAAATTCGTTGGGGCTACATACGATAGCCTATTGACAGTATTGGTATCCATTTTACCGACTCCAACAGTGATGTTGTCTTCATGAAATATCATCTTTTGTGCTGTTGACTCCTTTGGAACATATGTTTTGTTGTATGTGGTGTCATAAACACCCTTTTCCGGTGGTAAATACTTCTTAACGGGTTTAAAGGACTTTGGGACTTCTGGAGGAACGTAAACGCATTCCTGTTTCGTACCCACGGGACAGCATGGACAACCTGGTGCACAAGTTCGACAGGAGTTATCAAATTTAACAGCCGTTGATTTCACGGGGGGTGCAGCAGGGCTCATACAGGGTTGTTGTTCAAGTACAACTGCCATTATTATTATTACAATAAATAATATAATGTGCTCTAAAAATGGATTGTAAAAAATACGATAAAAATGATTAATATTTAAATGTCTTCACAAAAAAATACTTTGAGAAGATTATGACAGATTATTTGTTTGAAAGGCAGATGTTATGAATAAGTTACAGCCACCTTATTATTGTAACGATTTTGAGTGAGTTGACATTACATAAATTCATTTTAAGCTAAGTAACTAAGAAAAATTTTTATATAAACCTAATTTTTAGTTAATTCTAAAAAACACTAGGAATCTTGCCCAGCTCTGCTGTAGAACAATAGTTTTATATTCTAGTTTCCTTGTCAAAATCGTTTTCAAGATACAAATTCAATAATATTTAAATCAATTGCTTTAGTAGAAATTTTCACTGGTTAGGGATATAAATCAGAGCATAGCGCAGGGTCGAGTGGCCTTCAATAAGAAGAAGTCACTCCTATGCTCGCGAAGAAATTCGAAAAAGGTTGTTAAAGGTGTATGTTTGGAGAAAACATGGCCGGTGGGCCATGGGTTAGAAGCGTTCGAAATGTGGTGTTATAGGCGAATGATGAGGATACCGTGGATAGGGAAGGTTAGAAATTAACAGATATTAGGAAGAATTGGAGAGCAGAGGGCTCTATGGAAGTCAATAAGAAATAGGCAAGATAGGTTGGCAGGGCACCTTCTTAGGCATGAAGGCCTAGTCACAGACATATTAAAGACAGAAACAGGAGTTAGGAGGGGTAGAGGTAGACCTAAATTAGATTACTATTCACAAATAGTAGAATAAAGGATGTGGGATGTTCTAGTTTTAGGGAAATGCAAAAATAAGCTCAGGATCGGAAAGAGTGGACGAGCGTGTCCAACCAGTCTTAGAACTGACGACCTTATGATGATGATAGATTAAATAGGCGAACAGTAATCTAATCTAGGTCTACCTCTACCCCTCCTAACTCCTGTTTCTGCCTCTAATATGTCTCTGACTAGACCTTCATGCCTAAGAAGGTGTCCTACCAACCTATCTCGCCTATTTTTTATTGACTTCCATAGAGTCCTCTGTTCTCCTATTCTTTCCAATACCTCTTCATTTCTAACCTTTTCTACCCACGATATCCTCATCATCCGCCTATAACACCACATTTCGAACGCTTCTAACCTTTTCTTTTCCGCCGCTCCCACTGTCCATGTTTCGCACCCGTACAACGCCGTGCTCCAAACATACACCTTTAACAACCTTTTTCGAATTTCTAAATTAACCGTTCGCGAGCATAGAAGTGACTTCTTTTTATTAAAGGCGACACGACCCTGCGCTATCCTCTGCTTTATATCCCTACTACTCCTTCCATCCTCACTTATCTGACTTCCTAGGTATCTAAAATCAGCCACTTCTTCTAATTTTTCGTCTCCTATCTTTATATTCGCTCTTTCCCTACTTTTTCTTCCCTTGCATATCAGTATTTTAGTTTTACTTTTATTTATTTTCATACAGTACTGATCTGTCAGTACCGCTTCCATTTTATTTAAAGCTATCTCTAGGTCCTCCTTGCTAGATGCTAATACTGCTATATCATCTGCAAATCTAAGCATACTAATCTTTTGCCCTTGCACATCTATCCCTACAGTTGTACTGTCTTTAATGATGTTGATGGCGTCTTCGATGTATAGATTAAAAAGTAGCGGTGACAGTGTGCATCCCTGCCTGACTCCCTTCCTAATATTTACTTCTCTACGTTGCATCCCCAGCTCTATAACTGCCTGTTGCTCTTTATACAAACTAAGTATCACTCTTCTATCTTTGTAATTCATACCTACATTTTTAAGTATATTTAACATCTTTTTGTTAATTTCAAAAAATTAGTAAGTAATTCTGGAAGCAGTCTGACATTTGACAAACTACTTATCATTGCGATGTTTGGTAGGGTATTTTAGACAAGTGATATATTTTCCTTACCTCTGATCCCGAGATAAAAATGTTCAGTCTCTCAGAGTCTCTGGAAGCGAAACTCGAATGTCCGTCTCTCATCGAGTCTCTGAGAGAGACTGTCGAGAGACTGTCAAAAAAACTGTTAAGCGTCTCCGAACGAGAGACTCGAATCGCTCATAGAGAGATCCTCATTTCGTATCCAGTCTCTGAACGAGAGACTCGAATCTCTGAATTAACAATTTCATCGTTCGAGTCTCTCATACGGAGATTGTGAGAGGTCCATAAAAACTCCTAGGCAATAACTGAGAGACTGTGAGAGACGCTCTCAGAGACGCTGCAAGACTCTGAGAGACTGGAGAGAGACTGAAAATTTTTGTCTAGGGATGTTGCTTTCTGTAGAAGAGAACAAGCTCAACTGCTTGGGTTATTGTGGACAGCATTATACTCAACGATGTCGTTCAGCCACCTTATCGTTTCAAGGGGTCGAAGTTTAGACGTATAAAAAGTTTTATTTCAAAAAGAAAGAAATTCGTATTATATTATTTTTATATTCATTTCATGTAAATTGTTAGTAAAATAAAGAAAATATTTGTATACATTGTTGTATAAATAGAAAACAAAAGTAAAATAAGAAGACTCTCACAAACAAGCAGCTCTTGCTGGTTGACAAGATGGCGGGCACTCGACGCAGTCGGGTGCGTCTTCATCGTCGCACTCAATGTAGGTACCAGGTGGTTTGTAGCTCATCTTTTGCACTGAACAGCCTTCCATTCGTTGTTCTGGGACCACGTACTTTCCTTTGTCGGCCCACGGCATGTCGACTGGTTCTTGCGGTTCCCACGGCATGTAAGACATTTTATGGACGGTGTTTTTCTCAAACGGTCCACAAAGCATTTCCAAAGCGGGTTTGGGCCTGAAGGGGTCGACTCGTGTCACGGGGTTTGGAATAAACGACATACGATGTATTGTCTTGTCACTCAACGGACAATCGCTGGGATACAGGTTCTCGGTAGGTTTAATGGGACTCTGCCTTAGAAATGGTTTTGGAACGTAGTCGTGTCTATTGGTTGTTATGTCTTGCATGGGGCCTTCTCCAATTAGCTTATGTTCGCATGGAATGATGGGACATGGCGGGGGTACTCCGCAATGGGGTTGAAACGACATCTTATGAACTGTACAGTCACTCATTCTACCCTCGCCTACGCACAGGTTAGGATCGGGTCTAATAGGACTTGGTCTCTGGAGATCGTTCGGGACGTAAGACAGGTTGTATGTCGTGTAGTCGTCCATGGGAACACATGGTGGCGCAAATTTACTAACAGGGGCGTATGATTTTGGCCTGGCTGGTTGAATGTATCTACATTTTTTCCTCCTGGGAGGAGGGCATGGTGGATTATGGTCAGGAACTGCCGGTTCTAACGTCGGAACACAGACACTATCACATGGCTGGCATGGCGCTTTGCCATCGATTGAACATGGGTTCACTTGGGTCGTGGGCACCCCCGCAGGCACTGCGGGTACCGCCGCCGGGCATAAACCTTGATTGTCCGCTTTAGGCGGGCAAGACATTTTTCACCCAAGAAAGTCGGAACAAAACCACAAAAAATAGACGCCGCAGTTAAAATGCAGAGAGCGACTTGTTTAATGTCAAAATATGGTCATATTGTTTTGATTTAAAAAAAAATTGAAATGTCACCAACGGACTACTAGAATTATTGGTGCCGTTTGTTGTGCCCAAAAAAAATCTCTAATATTGAAGTTGTTCAAACGAGCTAGTATATCACTACATAGTATTGTGGCGAAATAACTGTTTTTGTTTCTTTTGTGTGTAAATATTTTTTTCTAATTTTTCCATTTCAAATAATATTTCATTTCAAATAATATTTCAGTTCAAATATTATTTCACTTCAAATATTATTTCAATTCTTTTCAACTTCTAATCTTGTAAATACTTTGGTTTCCTTTCAATCTAAACTCTATTGTTCTTTCAATCACTTTTACCTGGAAATCCAACTTCAACCATACCTGCATGCACTCCCATACTAATATCTGGTTTTACCCTTAATTGCTTTCTCTTGAATTCTGTACTATCTAATTCTGTGTATTCCTAGAAACTAGTGTCTTCACCCTCTCTCTCACTACTTTTCCTTCTAGAACATTCTATCAAAATTACTAACAA
>NW_020439030.1:1379917-1385424 GCF_000699045.2 Agrilus planipennis
ACCTTGCTTGTCTCTCACTCTACTGCCGTGGTGGTCCCTCACGTACCCCCAACATGCACGCATAGGTAAAACTAGATTATTGATTTTCCACCACCTAATTGGCAATATCACTACTCTTGCACCTGGGCAAGCAAAAACTGTATCGAAAAAGGCTAATAGTATATGTGGCCAGGAATTATATTGTAAATGGAAACAATTATTTTTCCATTTATGCCAAATGGTTTTGAATGGAATTTACAAATTTTCCATTGATTCCCATTGAACTTCAATGGAAATTTTTCCTACGGGAAAGCTCAATCATCCCAATGGAAGCTGCCATACGAACCAAGACCGAAAAAAGCGCACCAAGTTAGTTCGAATGTGACGGTTTTGCTTACAATTTTCTTCGATTGCAGGGACGTGGTGCATCATGAGTTCTTGCCACAGGGTAGAAAAGGTAAATAAGTAATATTACCTGCAAGCTATGAGCAATTTGCGCCAACTAATCCACCAGATATGCGCGGATTTGTGGAAGAACAAAAATTAGCTCTTGCACCATGATAACGCCCCTACTCACACTTCGTTGCTTGTGCGCGAATTTTTGGCCAAAAACAACACACTAATAATGTCACAGCTACCGTATTCCCCAGATTTGACCCCCTGTGACTTTTTATTGTTCCCTAAAGTGAAGTAATCGATTGAGGAGCTGAACAGGATCTCAAGAAAATATCTGGTGAGGATTACTTTGAAGTAGACAAAACAGATATTCATGAATAAATAAATAATTTTTGAAAAAACACAAAATTCGCGATATCTACTTTTTGAACAGACTTCGTAAATCAAGCCCTTAATATAGGGTAGTTTTCGTCATTAAAGAGTTTCGTGATTTGTCGTGGTATTAACGAAATGATATAAAATGGATATATGATGTACAAAAGGGAAATAATACAAATGCACACGGTAGGTGCTTTTTACTTTTCCATTTTTTTAGCACAGTTGAAGTAGTAATTTGTTTGACTATGAATTTTTCAGTGAAATCCATAAATAATGCAAACCACTTTCGTTATTTTTGGGGCCACGTGCTCGAAAAACGAAAGTTACATTGGAACACGAAAATGAAAAACTGATAACGTCAAACAGTGGAAAAGAGGGTACCTATAGGGTTGTTCGGAAAGTCATTTCGTTTTTTTTTGTGGAAATGAAAGACAGTTTTCGTATAATAAACAAATACTTTATTAAATTATATATTGACCGTTCTGGTCCAACACCTTTTGCCATCTTTCTGGTAGTAGCATAATTCCACGCTCATAAAATTTTTGGTCTTTGCTGGCAAAAAACTGATCGAGGAGGTTTTTGACCTCCTCATTTGAGGTGAAGGTTTTACCGTCTAAAAAATTTTGGAGTGACCGGAACAAATAATAATCCGATGGTGCCAGGTCTGGAGAATATGGTGGGTGTAGCATTGTATCCCATTCAAGCTGTAAAAGCTTTTGGCGAGTGACCAAACTTGTGTGAGGTCTCGCGTTGTCTTGGTGAAACACTACACCTTTCCTGTTGATTAGTTCTGACCTTTTCTGTTGAAGTGCATCATTCAGTTTGTCCAGCTGATGACAGTAGACTTCCGAATTAATCGTTGTGTTATCCGGTAAAAGCTCAAAAAAAACGATTCCTTTAAAATCCCACCAAACAGACAGCATCACCTTTTTTTGGTGAATATCGGCTTTGGAAATGGTTTGAGCCGGTTCATCTTTTTTGCTCCATGACCTCTTGCGTTTGACGTTGTTGTATACAACCCATTTTTCGTCCCCAGTGATGATGCGCTTCAAAAACGGATCATTTTCGTGACGTTTGAGAAGCGAATCGCAGACGTCAATGCGGCGACACAGATTTCTCTCTGTGAGAACATGGGGAACCCATACATCGAGCTTCGAGGATAATCCCAGGCCTTTCAAGTGGTCATAAACTGTTGAATTTGATAAATTTAACCTCAATCCGATCTCACGTGTTGTTATTCGCCGGTTCACATCAACTAATGCCTTTATCGCGTCTTTATCAGCTTCAACCGGCCTTCCCGAACGTGGTGCATCTTCGACATCAAAATTGCCGGATCGAAATTTAGCGAACCAGTTCTGGCACTGGCGTACTGTCAACACACCTTCTCCATACACATCAGTCAATTTCTTTCTGGCTTGAACAGCATTTTTACCCTTTCTGTAGTAAAACAGTAAGATATGTCGAAAATGCTGCTTATCGCTCTCCATATTTAAAAGGGCACCAACCAAAAACTACTGCGTAGAATTAATTGGAATTTTTCACACACAAGCCTTGCTATATGAGCTCTCAAAGCATATAAAAATTATACGGCTTAAATGTGAAGTTGGGTGCAAAAGAATACAATTAAATCCTCTGTCGGGAAAAAACGAAATGACTTTCCGAACAACCCAATACATTAAAAATGAATTCCTGTATTGGTGTCATGGTTAAAGCTGGATTATGTAATCAGAACATCAAACTAAAAAAAGAAAAAGAAATAGGACAGGCTGAAAGTTATTTTTGTTTGTAGTAGATATTATACAAATATATGTGAGTACATCGAAGCACCAACTTTTTATTTAATGTCGTGAAACAGCTACTACTTAGTATGAATTCATGATCCATTTTGCACCAACAGAATTTAAAATCCACGTGGGATTTTTAGAAACTTATTACAAATTAATGTCTTGCTGATAAAACTATTGCGCTAAACCTACTCGAAATTTGCGTTATACCTATTCGTATTTGTTGCATTCACTGTAATAATCATTATATAAAATTTTTAGAGATGGGCCGGGAACCAGGTTTGGATACGGTACCCGGTGGATCCGCCACTTTTTTTAAAATCCGGTCGGGTGTCGGATAATAGCACCAGGCACCCACAGAACTGGGTAATTCTATCAGGGAGAAAAAATAAGAAACAAACACCATTAATAATAAATAATAATCGTTATGAAAACAGCTATCTACTTGAACTTTTGCAATAGATTTCAGAGATGAGCAGAGAGATTAACTTAATAAGTATAACGGAAAAGTAAATGTTTATCTAATAAAAATTAGAAATTAAGATTGTTTGCAATAGGTTTTTTGTTCAAGTTTGTAAAACCTGTTCCTTATTTCCATATACATAGTTCTTGTGTCTACTTTTTCTAGTAAACATTGTAGGCGCATTTCAAATCCCCGTTGCAAATTGATACCATTTCATTAAGAAATATCCTAAAATACCTACATATGATATATATATAGACTTTAATTTTTGTATTATGAAAAAAAAATATGTGTTCCTAAAGAAAAGATGTTTCATAGTCTGAAGTCTATTTTGGTACATCAAGAAAACCTTGTTGGTATACATATAATTTAAAAGTTGGGATAAGTAATTTAAATTAGTACAATCTAGATATTACACCGATAAATTTTTTCTTGTTTTTTTAATTTTTTCATTTTTGATGTATTAAGAAGCTTCATAATAGACGCAAATTAGAGAAAATTCATCATTCTTGAATATATATAAATAATGAAAAAGTGATGTTAAAGAAAAGAAATATTGGACTCAATATACAGAATGCGCTACTTCTTCGGTTAGAGAAGATGTTATGCAAGAATGATTGGACACGTCAACTTTAGTATGATGAGAGATATACATTTATGGCAATCTTCCTAATACCTTTAATACCCTGGGCATAACAAGAGTCACCCCCAAATTTCAATAACAGGGAAGTCGAGTAGTACATCAGATTAAAGGTTGCTGACGTATCACTCGACCTCCCTTGCCATTTGAAATTTTGGGGATAGGTGTAAAGGAAATAATATTTTCACATAACTTCTATATTTATCGACAAAATTACTCTGCTTCATTTTTGTACTCTACAGTTTAAAAAAATTACGAGCAACTTTTAGATCTTTTTTAATCAAGATAATAAATAAAAAAGATTCTTAGTATAGTTGGGACGATTAAAATTGGCAAAGTCTATAATAATAAATAATCTGCGAGAATCGACGTATCTTCTTTCTTATTTCCACTTGAAACTGTAATCATTTGTTACATTTTAAACACGCCCTTGTTAAGTAAAGAAATGCTTCATGAGAAGTACAGACAAAGTGAAAAGAGATAACCGAATAACAGTAAGCGGTGCAGCGGTTAGAAGTTGCTTAGGTACGCAAAAGATCAGGGTCGGCTTTATAACTTCCTGGTTGTAATTATATCTAAACAAGCGTTTTTGCTTTCCTAAATCCCTGAGAATGTTGAATTTTCTTTAAAGACCGATGCTGGCAACATGCTCATGCTTGTCTGCAACTCTTTCTGTTATACATCAATTGATGTAATGTTGTTTCCTTTTTTCTATTACTGTCCGCTGCAATTCCTACCTGGCATCTCTTTTCTGTGTATGTATATATACGATATTCCCTGCAGCATCTGTCGTGAGTAAAAATAGGCGTTCTGTTAGTAAATAATTTGACAGTTTTATTGCGGTCTACGCTAATTGTGAACGTCTCAACTTTAGGTACGTCTAAAACATACAAATTTTCATGCAGATGAAAAATTATTTGGGGAAAAAAGGTCATCCTTACAAGATTTGGGTAAAATAGCGATAAAGGGCCTATTGCGAACGTCGCCTTCCTAAATTGACCCAGCTGTAATAATCTTTAAACTAAGAACATCACGTAAAGAGCCACCTGTCTTGATAATTACGACGTAAATTAGAAGCAAAAAATTATGTTAACCAAAATTAGTATAATCCATTTATGTCGTTTTTATTGACATCGACGACACTTCCTTAATTTGTTATTCGTTGAATCGTTGTGTTTATCGAAAGTAAAACAGGTGTTTGGAAATGCTTCAACGAAGTTGACTTCATTGTTCAGGCATTAACCTTTTAAACTAAAGCAGAGGTAGAAGAATCTTCTAAATGTCAGACTTATTTCAAGTTCAATGACAACCTCTTGACTCCTTAAGTAGCCAGGCACTTCGGTGAATTTACAGTAAGCGGCCGTAACGTACCGTTTTAGATCCATAGTTAAAACATTTTTAATTGCCAACTGAAGCATTCCAAGAAGAATTTTGTGGTTTATAAACAAAACAACAGACGTATCTTATCGATACGATCTAAAACACAAGTCGATGCTGGAATTAAACTACCGTTATTACTATTTATTTCCACGGGAAACGCAGAAAAAACTTCTCTGCATTAGTATCTACCATTCAGATTCTTAACAGGAGATATTTTAGAACGATTTATTTTATACACCTAAATTGTTCAATGGGTTTAGAAAATCATCCTATTAATCAAAATTTAATCGATTAAAAGATTATAAATCAATTGTTTTTATTTTAAGATAACTATCAGTTTATCAAATAATAGATTTATCAATTAATCGATTAATTAAATAATCTACTAATCATATAATCGATTAATCAAATGATTGGTCAAATATTTAATCATATTTAATCATATTTAATCAATTTAATCAAATAACCGATTAGATTAATTAAATAA
>NW_020439030.1:1386563-1481813 GCF_000699045.2 Agrilus planipennis
AGATTTTTTATTTTAAAAAACAACCAACGTTTCGCCTTAGACTAGAGACTTTATCAAGGTTGAAATACAGAATTAAACTTATAATTACATAACACAAACAAAATTCTTTTCTTATTATTTTTAAAAGTTGGTGATATTTAATGCATTAACCAGCCATAAATGCACCCCACGAAGAAACATAACTCACAAACACATGTAAAGATAAAATAATAAAAAATTAAAATCATTAAAAACTGGAATATATAAAATCATAAATAAATCTAAATTAGTTACAAAACGTTAAAATGTTTAAAATAAAAAATCTTGGTACGCTGATAAGAAGAGGTCAATAAAGAATAGTAGGCGAGATAGGTTGGTAGGACACCTTCTCAGACATAAAGGTCTAGTCAGAGACATATTAGAGGCAGAAACAGGAGTTAGGAGGGGTAGAGACAGACCTAGATTAGATTACTGTTCGCAAATAGTTAAGGATTTGGGTTGTTCTAGTTGTAAGGAAATGTGAAGATTAGCTCAGGATAGGAAAGAGTGGAGGTACGTGTCCAATCAGTCTTAGGACTGACGATCTTATGATGATGATGATGACGCTGATAAGAAGGTGATTATAAATGTCACTTAAACCAGCGAATTTGATCTTAACAACTAAACTCTACATGGCTGCTTTTTGAGCTAACTGCCTCTTAAAATTAGATGGTTTTCAGAAAATCCGTAGTTAATGAAAATACCACAAATGGTGCGGTAAACGCCATCTGTAGTACGATGTGTTCTGTCGGGCTGCCTGCGACACGCTGATGAGATCCAAAAAGATCGAAATTGCGATCCGCGTCGGGCAGTTTCGACAGAATACTGACCACTTCGAATTATTTTATCCGTAGTTAATACTTTCATTTTTTTATTACCTTAAGGGTAGAAAGGGTTCCTCGAGTGGCTTCTAACTTTGATCACATTTGTACAATTGCCAGCTACCACGATTGGAAGTCAAAAACACGATATTTTTGACTCTTGTGGACTTTAAGGCTTTTGATCAGGACGATTCGAAGAACATTTTCCTAAAGTTTCATAACAGCCGCCAGGAATTCATTTTCCTATCACTTTTATCCAACAGTGCATCTAATTCTAAAAATTCGTAAAGACCTACGATACATCGTCATCCATAATAATCAATATAGTGTTTATGAATATTTTTTTAACACATTTTAATTATTTTACAGCTTTTATTTTACGCAAGATTTGCTCTTTGTCAGCAAAAATAAGAAGACATTAAACCCCCTAAGCTAAGAGGATGCTTGGAATCCTGCTTACGTAATATTTGAACGCTACCTATAACAGTATTTTGGTAATTATTTCAAGCAAACAACCTCAACTAACTGGTACGTGCTTTTTACTCAAATTCTGACGCTGTTTTTGATCTAATTATCTGTAAAACAATTAAAATTTAAACGCTGCATCGGGCCCGTCGCGCCGACAAAAATATTCTCTCAGGAGAGAACGCAGCATAGTAGCTCAGCTAGCATCTGTGAAGCCGAACTAAAATTGTATACGAGTGCACACATACTAAAAACACGCCAAATACAACGGTACATGAACAAAAATTACTAATTTACTTCCGTTTAACGGAGTGCGGAATGACTTTGAGTTTTGACTCCGCCGTAACGAAATTTTAAATTAACGATGGGATACATTATTGGTACTATTGAGCCTGTGGCGTACTTATTATCTACTGTTATATTAAAATTATTATTCGGCGGCCCGATAGATTGAAATACATTTTGTATTAGGTATTAGGTGATATACGTACAATATTTAAAAAAAGTGGGCTACGCTTAATAGATTATTAAAATGAAGAAAAATATGAAAATCTTGGAACACAAAAGAATATTTATATATAATTATTGGGATCCGTCAAATGGGAGGAGCCTAAAAACATGGCGCCAATTAGGGAAAATTTATCGTAGTTCCTATAGTGTACCGTGCAATTTCCAAGTTTTTAAATTACGATAAAATGATAAGTATTGACACAATATGTGATTGGGCTGACACAAAGCCTCGGAAAGGAAATTTCGTTGAAGGTGAGCGTGTTTTTAATGCCAATCACATTATAAAATTCGGAAATAACAAATCCGGAAGCTAGCCTTCAAATTCCGTCAAGTTTACTGCCTACTTTTTACAAACTTCGGATTTAAAAAGTGATTCACGTTATATAATTGGTGAGGTGATTCTGGGTGATTTAAGCAATATCATATCAATGACTTGCACGTGCAAAGCCGATTTAAGAGAACGTTGCAAACACATTATTGCAACTTTGTTGTATTGCAGCAGGTAGGTTCTTAACCTCAAAATACTTATATCGTATCATTAGAATTGTGTTAAATCAATTACACAGGAATAAATAATTTCTCACTTTATAATTTTAGTATGATTCTAGTTTTAAATATTAAGGTTATGGCTGATGGTAAATACTTGCTGAAATATAATCATGTGCATTAAAATGACGTGAACAAATTTTTATTCCGGAATTCACTTCTTTGATACCTACTGCTTTCATCCAAGCTTCTATTAGTTTACTTTTTTCTCTAATTTTCCGAATATATTTTTTACATATATAAAACGGTTAGTTTTTATTGGAAAGTAGTTAATGTAGGTGAAGAGTGAAGATCTATGTCTGAAGTGCTATTGCAACTTTTCACTGAACATATTAACTTTTTATTTGATTTAACTTTAGAAGAAAACTTCGTCGACTCCATCATCAAAAAAATTTTTACTTTTTTAACGTGTTTTATTATTTTAATAAACAATTTTACAATTTGCGTACACAGTTCCTATGTAAATTTTTCCTTCGTTCGAGTTTTAAATTTTGCCACCAGATGGTGTATGCCCATTTGACGGATCCCATATTGGAATTTTAGTCGGTAGGTCCGCGGGAATCTTACACTACCCAGTCGTAACGGAATACTGGGTGTCTTTTAATGATATTCCCTCTTCCACGAAAACAAAAAAATAGCTCTTTACTATTAGGTAATGATCAGGAGGAATACCGACGACTAAAGAGGTTCTTAAATTGTCCTAAAACGGCCTGAGGTAGAGGGGTTTTAATGGGCGGGTCCGGGGACATTTTCCTCGGGAATCCGACACTACCCAGTCGTAACAGACTACTGGGTGCCTTTTGAAGATTTCCCTTCTTCCACGAAAACAAAAAAAATAGCTCTTTACCATTACGTAATGGTCAGGAGGAATACCGACGGTTGAAAATGTCCTTAGATGGTCGTAGAACGGTCTGAGGTAGAGGGGTTTTAGTCGGTAGGTCCGATGACATCGTCCTCAGGAATCCGATACTACCCAGTTGTGATGGAGGGCTGGGTGTCTTTTGAAGATTTCCCCTCTTCCACGAAAATAATAAAATAGCTCTATACCATTAGGTAAAAAACAAAGGAACCCCGTGATTGTCATGATGAACATCATCCCAGTACAAGATTAAATTATTTTGATGACAGCTCTGTAAAAATTTTGTTCATTTCTTAAAAAAGTTAAAATGTATTTTTAATGGGCTGAGCGATTTCAGGGTTTCTTTAGGTAGATAAGGGGTTGATATATTAAGTATGAGGCTAATTCCATTGTTTTGTTCGACAATTTAATCTTTCAGACTAGATGAATGTCATCAGCATCATACGGTCGTCAATCCTCAGATTGGTTGGATATGTACCTCTTCTTACCTATGCTGAGCTAATTTTCGCATATCCTTAAATCTAGAACATCCCATATCGTCAACTATTTGCGAAGAGTAATTTAATCTGCTCTACCTTAACTCCTGTTACTGCTTCCAATATGTATTTACCTAGCCCTACTTGCCTAAGGAGGTGTTCTATCAACCTGTCTCGCCTATTTTTTATTGACTTCCGTAGCGTCTTCTGTTCTCCTACTCTTTCTAATACCTCCCCATTTCTAACCTTCTCTAATATCCACGGTATCCTCATCAGGGGAATGTAATAAAGAAAAAAATCTAAGCTCATGCAAATACTTCAGTTTGAAGTACTGCAGTAGTTTGGTTTTTTCTTTCTGTTGGGGTCTTATTAGACCAATCATGAATCTTAAGACTTACCTACGATGCATTGGTGTCGATTGTAATAAGGTCGCGACCCACAAATGCTTCTTGTCAAAACAAAGACTTCTCATCAGCGTTGAACTGAATCTGACATCTTTGTTTTTATATAATACATTTGTAGCTACTAGGTGAAGATGTTATTCGTTACTATTATTATTGTTGTTTATTATTAACTCGTTAAGACTAGAGATCGTCAGAATTGGGTTACGTACTTGGATTGTTGAGATTAATGCCATTATTAAATAAACAAAAAAAAAAGAAACAGTTGCCATATTAATAATAATGAAGAGCGGATTTGACGGAAAGCGAAATGAAAAATGATATCAAAAAAATACCGTTGATGGACATAGGTAACAGAAAAAAGAAATTATTTCCCAGGTATCTAATCCCAGACGTTTGAAATGGTTTTATTAATAAATCAAACTAGAATAACTTCAGTTTTTGTCAAGATGCTTAATCACTGTTCTTTCACGAAAACATGCAATTAATCTAATAACCATGAAGTATACAACATAAGCCGTGATGTAAACTGAAATGAATCTTTTATTTTTCAAGTACAGGTATAATCCCATACATAGTGCAAGAATGTCTGACAGGGGCGTAGCAACTGCTACATTAATTGTAGGAATATATTGAGAGATTGCCTTCATAGAAAACAACTGGCAATCACCGCAGGGGCACTTGTGGAACTAAACCAGTCAAATAAAGGGCCAAAAGGAAGGAATTGAAAAGAAGAAATGAACATGCTCACATTAACATACACTTAAATTTTAATGTTTCAAATGAGATGATCTTCTCATTCATAAGAATTATAAAACTTACCTACATAAAATTCTCAGTAAAGATTTGTTAGAAGCTTTTGTTTTATTTTCTGTTAAAAATCATTTTAATTATAATTACATGAAAAGCATTAATGCTAATGGTACTAATTCTACTGCAATACTAATTTGTTGTCCTATTTATTTTTTGTGCAAGAATTGTATGATTGTATGGTTTAAAACCCTTGGCTTAAGGGGTCATAGAATTCAAAACGCATGAGTTCATAAGGTGTTAAATGCGGGAGTTATGGGAGTTGAAACGCTTAAGTTATCGGGTCATGAAGTTTTACATGCTTAAGTTATAGAGTTTAAAACGCTTGCGTTAATTTTTTTCGGCTATTGTATTTTTTATTTAATTAAAAATAGGCGAGATAGGTTGGTAGGACACCTTCTCAGACATGAAGGTCTAGTCAGACACATATTAGATGCAGAAACGGAAGTTAGGAGGAGTAGAGGTAGATCTGGATTAAATTACCGTTCGCAAATGATTTAGGAGGGATGTTCTAGTTTTAGGGAAATGCGAAGATTAGCTCGGGATAGGAAGGAGTGTAGGTGTGTGTCCAACCAGTTTTAGGATCTTACGATGATGATGATTTGGTGATTGAACGATTTCTTGAAGGAGACTTAGTGTGGTTTGTAAGGGTGGCATTTAATAGAAAACCTCCCAGAATGAAGACTTGATCCATTAAGTGTAGTGGTTTTCCTGGTGTGGTTTGTAAGGGTGGCATTTAATGGAAAATCTCCCAGAATGAAGACTTGATCCATTAAGTGTAGTGGTTTTCCTGGTGTGGTTTGTAAGGGTGGCATTTAATGGAAAACCTCCCAGATTGAAGACATGATCCATTAAGTGTAGTGGTTTTCTTGGGTGCCTGGTTATCACGTACCAAGCCAAATCACTATCCGGTGCATCTCCTTTCTAAAATGGCAACTCTGGTTTCCATTTCCTGTTATATTTTTCCACACATACAAACCACCCGAAGTTATACAGTTGACAATATAAGAAAAGTCTCTCCAAGTTATATTAACTATAACGGGCTGCTTCAAAGAACTACCTACGCCACTGGCGTCTGTACAACTGTTTACGTTGTATGGGCATGTTTCCTTCGCGACTGCCGCACGTAAAACTACAGAAATTCGTGTTAGTAGTTTTTAATCAAATATACACGAGACCTGTAACAGTCTTAGATAAGTTTAATGTGCTGTAAACGTCAGTTACAAGACTTTTTAACGCCTTAAAAACACTAAACATGTAATAAATGAACCGCAGTCGTAATAAAGACCACAAATAATAAAATTATGTGATAAATTATCTACTAAAATTCGTCACACAGTATCTGCCTCTTCCTTACTTTAAAAGATTGTATTATGAAAGTGTAATATTTCTGAGTGGTTTCTTAAGGATGTTTGGGAGGTATGTCAAAATGCTACGAGACAAATAAAAATTTGGAAGAACGTTCGTCATTCAATTCTAAAACTCCTGTAAAAATTACAAATCGATTCACTAAACCGTTAAAAAGTTATTGAAATTTTAAAAAATTGCAATTTTACGCGTCATTTTATGGAGATTCGTTAACCGAACAGATTAAATTTATTTTTATTAACAGTAAAAAGCTACCAGAAATTTCAAACTTTCATAATAAGTAACGAACTCTGGAGAATCACTTTAGCATAAGGTTATTCAAATTCACTAAATGGTTATCGAGGAAAAAATGAAAAATTACCTGAAAATCTCGTTTTTACTTGATAATATAATGATTATACTTACTGAAATAAATGCAATTTTAAAGTTTTAATTATTATTTAAACATATTAAAAGTTTTACGCTCATTATTAATAGAAATTGAATCTAAATATTTTTTGTTTCGAAGTTGAAATCAAAGCATATTCGCTCTCAAAAGTCAGTTAAACATTTTCCATATTATTCGTTATTTCGTACTTTATTCAAAGTTTTTTGTCAAATTCCAAATTTTCTCTGAAACCGTATACTCTTTTTTTAGTATAGATAGTATTTATTTACCTCATGATATGCCGCAAAACCTAATTAATCACGAATTCCTAATTTTATATACTCTTGTCTCCGATTGTACTTCCCAAAGATCCTTAAGATAACATTTTCGCTTTTCGTGAAAATAAATTTCTTAGCCTACGGGGGGGAGGGAGTCACCCGTAACTACGTGCCTGGATGTTATTGTTAAAAAAAAACATCAAAGAAAAGCGAAGGGAATCGAATTCTTTTCTGTTTAACCCTCAACTGTTATCATGGGGTGTTTTAGCATCTCACGAGTCATATTTGTGAAATACTCCTATCCACCTTGAGCCCAAACGCTCTTTTTTTCTATACAAATGGCTTACGTGAGTGCATGAGTTGAACAATCGCTCAAAACTATCATTCTATTTAAGAAAATTATATTTAACAAATCTAAGAAAATATAAATTCGTTTTACGATTAGATTTAACTGTAGGATCGTTGTTTTTATGTGCCAGGCTACATATAAATCTTAGAAATTCCTGGAGCATCAAATGAAAATCTTGGGCTTCTTGGAACGCCGCACCGCGTACATCAAATAGAAGCGAGCTAATAAAAGTAAAATAACAATACCTTCAGGAGAATGTCCTCTTCCCACGGGTAAACACGAATTTCTCTTCCATTTTCAGAATTTGGTGCCATTGTGTCCTCAGAGCCGAGTATCTCGCTGAAATGGAAAGAAAACATAAATTATCTTACGGGCAAATTAAACGATTCCGGGTAGATGTCAATAAATAGTTAAAACCTTTTTATTGATAAAGAAAAGAAAGGCTTCTAACCAAGATAAAATTTTTGAATATGTAATTTAGTTTTTAAAAGCATTTACACGTAATCTTATAAGTACAAACTCTCATTCCTCATATTTACTATAATATGCAAAATTAATTTTTTAATTTAATTTCTTAATAAGCATGAAGTCTGGGGTTGAAGTTGAAGTGTCCTTCCACGTTAACTGAAGTTTACAACACAATAGGAAAACAAAAGAAAAATAACGCTTTTGTAAAATACTGGATATAGTCTGTGCAGCTCGTTTTACAATTAGCTGCAGCATTTGTTAAATAAGGTTGTGCTTTTTCTACTGCATTTTTTATAATGAAAGCGGTATGTACAAAACATGAAAAATTTATAGGGCACTCGTCTACTAATAGGTTAATAAAAACACAGATGCAAGTAATGCAATTCTTTAAAATGTACAATATGGAATAAATAACGTTTAGGTATATTTTTGTTGAAATTAATAATTTTCATACAAAATTGTGATTAATCTTTCCCGCTAAAATTTTCAAAGTAAACAAATTCCAAAAATATTTAATTCAGAGTAATTATACGTTTGGATTACTTAAATAACTATAAAGACATTAGGAACTGAGTTAGATTTAAAAATAAGAATAAGTGACACATTACCTACTACACAAATTGAAAAACTCTATTTTAAAGGTAGTAAATTATCAATTTTTGACGTTTTTAAATGTCAGTATGGTAGTTATTATCAACTTCATAGGGCCGTCAGACTTAAGACTGGTTGGACACACACTTCCACTATTTCCTCTTTTAGGTTAATCTTCGCATTAGCTTAAAACTAGTACATCTCACATCCTTAACCATATATGTGAACAGTAATCTAATTTAGCCCTACCTCTTCACTTCTTACCTCCCATTCATGCTTCTAATATATTTCTACTGCTACTTCCAACCTATCTGACTTCCTAGATACTGAAAATTAACGATTTCTGTAATATGTCTCTTATTAGACCTTCAACTTTTCTCGGGTTAGGGTTCCGTACGTCCTAATGAAAAACGGAACTTATATAGGATCACTCGCATCTGTCTGTCCATTTTTTTATTAATACACTTTCTTTTTTTTACACGATTATTAAGTAATTTTAAAATCAACTAACTGTAATTTGTTTATTGCGAAATCACTTCCACATTAAAAACACTTTCATTTGTGGCAAAGAATTTACTTTATTCGGTTTGAATTTAATAACACTCACGTAAACTGTTACAACTAATATAATATATTATTTAATTTTTAATAGGTACTTAAAGATGGCTAAAACATATCGTAATTGGAGTTGCTATTGCTCGCTTCATTGTTAAATGGCTTTTTCACCTGAAATCTAATCGGTTCAGCTTCTGTAAGTCGATTTTGTAATATGAAACTCGGTCGTCGCAATTGGTGAATTATTTTACGGTGTGAACGTAATCGATGATCATCATCAGTTTCGAGTTTCGTTAATAGAGCGTGTTCGTTTGCAAAATAAAGAATATAATCTCCTAGCCATTCTACCTATGTATTATTACATTGCTATCGACTTGTACGTATTTTATACCTAATTTACTATCGACAACGGATGATATAGTGACGTGATAAATTGAAGATTAATCGCAAAGAAAAGGGAGAGACAGATATGGGAAAGACTATCATGTGTGATGTTAAGTGCTAATACTCCGGTTACTAAAACGCAGATAGTATTTCAGAATAGAAACAGAGCAAGGAAAATTTCGAAAAGAGACTGGGGCATGCTGCAACGCTCATACTTTCCTTAAATATTTTAGGTAGGTATTCATCATCATCATCATAAGGTCATCAGTCCTAAGACTGGTTGGACACGTACCTCCACTCTTTTCTATCCTGAGCTAAACTTCGCATTTCCCTAAAACTAGAACAGCCCACATCCTTAATCTAGGTCTACCTCTTCCCCTCCTAACTCCTGTTTCTGCCTCTAATATATCTCTGACTAGACCTTTATGCCTGAGAAGGTGTCCTACCAACCTATCTCGCCTATTCTTTATTGTCTTCCATAGAGTCCTCTGTTCTCCTATTCTTTCCAATACCTCTTCATTTCTAACCTTTTCAACCCACGATATCCTCATCATCCGCCTATAACACCACATTTCGAACGCTTCTAACCTTTTCTTTTCCGCCGCTCCCACTTTTCATGTTTCGCACCCGTACAACGCCGTGCTCCAAACATAACAACCTTTTTCGAGTTTCTAAATTAACCGTTCGCGACCATAGAAGTAACTTCTTTTTATTAAAGGCGACACGACCCTGCACTATCCTCTGCTTTATATCCCTACTATTCCTTCCATCCTCACTTATCTGACTTCCTAGGTATCTAAAATCAGCCACTTCTTCTAATTTTTCGTCTCCTATCTTTATATTCCCTCTTTCCCTACGTTTTCTTCCCTTGCCTACCAGTATTTTAGTTTTACTTTTATTTATTTTCATATCGTACTGATCTGTCAGTACCGCTTCCATTTTATTTAAAGCTAATCCCTATTGCACTTATTGATGACATCCCACGAGGTAGTCCCCGCCCGGACATCCTAATGGGGGACTAGTTTACGTCCGGAGTGTTTTACCCCAGAGGACGCCATCATTTAATTGTGTGACACGTTCTTCTCGGGATCATAATGTGGTGGTTTCCCGTTGCCTTCCACATCGCAGTATCGTGCATCAGAGTGCCATACCGATCCTTGTGATCTCCGCCACCCTGAGACTGAATGAGCTGCTGCCCTCTTTCAGGGACTTGTCTTAGGTAAGTATTAAACGAGGAAAAATCAAAAATATATATTAGCACACTTACAATAAATAATCAAATAGCAAAGGCAAATCCAATAATGGGACAAGCACAGGGAATTTGACACAAATTATGCAGAAACGATTGGGAAAGAAAGAGAAGGAGAATAAGAAGAATAGAAAGGTCGAAATATGCGGAAGGGATGAAAGGGTGACTGTGGAAAGATTGAAAAGGAGTTGCAAGACCCTTATATTTGAGTGGGCTCAAGAATTTGGCAGCTGTAGCAAGGTTTAAAATGAGGAACGAAAGCAATGAGAGTTTACGTCAAGTGAAGAAGCTAGCGTTTCATTGCAATGCATTTATTGTTTCTCCGATACCGCCAATCCATTTAGCGTTATCGAAAACACAAAAGATTATTTACCAACAGTCGATTCGATTTTTACCAATAATTTGGGCTGCCGCAAAATTCGTACCAAAATTGCTTAATTTCGAAAAAAAAAAACAGTATCGCATTAGTATTCCTAAGGAGCTGTTGGACTTTGTCTGCGACGATCCAAATTTGCTCCAGAGGGTCGTAACTGGTGACGAATCATGGGTTTATGGTTATGATAATGAAACCAAAACTCAATCATCCTAATGGAAGCTGCGGCACGAGCCAAGACCGAAAAAAGCGCGCCAAGAATGTGAAGTTTTTGCCTGGTTTTTTTCGATTGTAGGGACGTGGTGCATCATGAGTTCTTGCCACAAGGTAGAACGGTTAATAAGGAATATTATCTGCAAGTTATGCGCAATTTGCGAGAGGCAATCCTCCAGAAACGCTGGGATTTGTGGAAGAACAAAAATTGGTTTTTGCGCCATGATCACACATCGTTGTTTGAGCTCGAATTTTCGGTCAAAAACGACACACAAATAATGTCGCAGGTACCATATATTCCTCAGATCTGGCCTTCTATGACTGTTTCTTGTTCCCGAAACTCAAGAGGCTCATGAGAGGACGACGTTACCCTACGATTGAGGAGATAAAGACAGCATTGAAGAAGAAGCTGAACAAGATCACAAAAAATTATTTTCTTAAGTGCTTCAAGAATTGGATAGAATGTTGGCACAAGTGTATAATATCTAGTGGGAATTACTTTGAAGAGGACAAAACAGATATTAAAATAATTCGAAGTGGTCTTCATTCTGTCGAAACTGCCAGACGCGGATCGCGATTTCGATCTTTTTGGATCACATCAGCGAGTCGCAGGCAGCTCCGACAGAACACAGACCAACTTTTACCTGCTGTCTTAACAGTGCGTTTTAGAAAATACTACAAATGGCGCAGTAAACGCCATCTGTAGCACGATGCTACATTTTAGGATTACGTATGCTCCAACAAAGTCCACTTGTGTCGATATCTACTTGCTGAAAACGAATCCCGGCGTAGCCAACCTCAACGTGATAGGCACGTTAGCTTAATCGAATAAAATAACTCGAAGTGGTCTGTATTCTGTCGATACTGCCAGACGCGGATCGCGATTTCGATCTTTTTGGATCTCATCAGCGCGTCGCAGGCAGCTCCGACAGAACACTTCGAATTATTTTATTTTATTCGATTAAGCTAACGTGCCTATCACGTTGAGGTTGTCTACGCCAGGATGCGTTTTAACCAAGTAGATATACGTATACACAAGTGGACCTTGTTGGAGCAAACGTAATCCTAAAATGTAGCATCGTGCTACAGATGGCGTTCACTGCGCCATTTGTAGTATTTTCTAAAACAGATATTCATGAACAAATACATAATTTTTTAATAAACACAAAATTCGCGGTACTTTTTAAACAGACCTCGTATGTGATTAGATTGTGGTTCAATAGGAAAACGTTAAGTAGTCCGGTGTTGTCGCATGTCCATAAGTAAAAGTAGATGAAAATCTAATCTATATAAGTACATATGAACAGCGTATTGTTCCAATATTCTCACATTCAAATTCATATCGATTCCTTTGACTTTTGTTCTCACTCATTTAACGTTTTTCAGGTCAATTACACTCTGACGGTTTACTTCCGGCCAGAATTTTTCACATCGAACACTATGAATCGTTGTATCCGGTTCATTATTTTTCTTTTAGATAACCCGAGAATTATTTCATAAAATCATTTTGTTACTTAAGCCGTAAAACGCCCTTTATTAGTAGGGAGTCTGGACGCTAATTTGGGTTATATCTGGGCTTTGTTTGTAGTGACCATGCAACAAATACAGAAAATACAGTTGCATGTATAAAAAGGAAAATGGAGTCGCATATGTAAGATAACTATGTCCATCTGTTCTTTTAATAGGAAGGATGCATGAGTGTTACAACTTGACGTAGTACCTAATCGAGCTGAACAAATCATCCGATTAATCGATTAATAATCGGGTATTAATCAATTATCGATTGCAAGCATTTAAAATAATTGATTAATCAAATAAAATAGATCTTTCTAATAGTTTCTTCCTCCCTGTTAATAATCTCATTGAAACTGGCTCTATTAGACATCGATTATAAAAGTAAAACAGTAGCTACGAATGTTTATGCTGTGAGAAATTCTTGCACCGGATTAAAAAAAAACATGACACGTTAGTTACAGTTACATACAAGAATCACACTAGTATACACATATAACGTGAGTTACAACTTGATGGTTTGAAAGCAGATCACTCTACTAACAACTATTACAATTTCTGCAAGATACGAGTTGAACTGGTAGGTACTTGTAAAACACATTTATACCATCGAACATACGTATATCATGCAATATGTGTTATTGAGCCACATTGCGTGTTATATTCGAATAGTACAGGTTACGTTCTTTTTACTACAGGTACTTATCAATAAATCATCAATGTAATAGAAAACGTAATGTACATACGTACATATGTCTGACGTGGGTACAAATGATGTCAGCGATTGGAATGGAATTTTAAATTTAATTTTATTATCTACTATTTCTTGTTAGAGGCGACCAAAAATCGTCTTGGTCTTGCGGTTTTGCCTTATCTTATATTGGTTGTGCACATTTAGCAATATTATGGTCAAGACCAAGTCCAAAACTAAGACTAAGACAGAGACCGAGACCGAGATCGAGTCCAAGACTGAAATCGAGACCGAGATCGAGTCCAAGACTGACATCGAGATCGACACCCAGACCATAAAATTCGCCTGTGACCAAGAATAAAATATCGATTCTGAACTGTTCTGCCTGGGGTAAGTCAATTAAATTTCAGGAATATCATCATCATCATCATCATAAGGTTGTCAGTCCTAAGACTGGGTTGATCTCCACTCCTTCCTATCCTGAGCTAATCGTTGTATTTCCATAAAACTAGAACATCCCACATCCTTAACTACTTATTTGCGAACAGCAATCTAATCTAGGTCTACCTTTACCCCTCCTAACTCCTGTTTCTGCCTCTAATATGTCTCTGACTAGATCTTCATGCCTGAGAAGGTGTTCTACCAACCTATCTCGCCTAATTCTTATTGACTTCCATAGAGCCCTCTGTTCTCCTATTCTTTCTAATACCTCTTCATTTCTAACCTTTTCTATCTACGTTATTCTCATCATTCGCCTATAACACCACATTTCGAACGCTTCTAACCTTTTCTTTGCCACAGCCCCCACTGTCCATGTTTCGCACCCGTACAACGCCGTGCTCCAAACGACGATACGACCCTGCGCTATCCTCTGCTTTATATCCCTACTACTCCTTCCGTCCTGACTTAAATGATTTCCTAGATACCTAAAATCAGTCACTTCTTCTAATTTTTCATCTCCTATCATTATATTCGCTCTTTCCCTACTTTTTCTTTCCTTACATACCAATATTTTAGTTTTAATTTTATTTATTTTCATACAGTAGTTTTGTCAGTACCGTTTCCATTTTATTTAAAGCTATCTTTAAGTCCTCCTTGTAAATAGTAACACTTACAGTACGAAAATTTTTAGAATTCCGTTTACTACTGTAATAAATAATTCATTCCATAATGTATGTATTCTCGTTCTCGTTGAACCTCCTCATTTTCTTCTAATACAAATGTACATATTTATTATTCAATTAAAAATATTCTCAGGCATTACTTCATTTGTTTAATACCTAGCTGTCTATCCATCTAGAAGACACTATCTCGGAGAACATTTCATCCATTCTCTTAGAACAGAGGAGACAGAAAAATGAGATAATATTGAAATGAAATGAATTGAAAATCCTCATGGTTCATGAGACTAATAAATGAAGTTTTAATTGGTTATTTCCTCTTTAATGAGCATCAATTTGAAGATAAATGTAATTTTTCTATTGTGGTCATAATTAGTATTTGAAAAACGGAAAATTGGAACTAATTAACTATTAAGTTAAGTTAAGAATTCACGACCAATTTTATCGTTAAAAATTAAAAAGGATGAAGTGATTTTCAATTTAAAGTCACGCAATCGAATTCCCAACAAGAAAGCTTTTATCTACAAATGAATAATATAGGAACCCTTCTGTGTAATTAAAAGTAAACAAGGCAAAATTTATACCTTGAAGAAAATTGCTTTTAAATAATTCAGACAATCACTAAAAATGACTCTACATATGTTTTGGTAAATTTGACATTTTTCATAAATATTTAATAAAGTAATAAGCCAAGTCTAAAAGTAACCGAAGCACATGTAAAGTCATTCTCAATACGTATAAAAAAAATTAGTGTTTGTTATATATACTAAAAACAACGTGGATAGAAAAGGTTAGGAATGAGCAGAAAAACAGAAGGCACTATAAAAGTAATTAAATTAAAGGCGAGATAGATTATAGAGATAGAAGTATCATTACTTATCTTGTATAAGTATAAAAATACTGGTATGCAAAGGAAGAAATGTAGGGAAAAAGCGAATATAAAGATAGGAGGCGAAAGAACAGAAGAAGTGGCTGATTTTAGATATGTTCAAAGTCAGATAAATCAGGACGGAAGGAGTAGTAGGGATATAAAGCAGAGGATAGCCCAGGGTCGATCGCCTTCAAAAAAAAGAAGTCACTTCTATGCTCGCGAACGGTTAATTTAGAAATTCGGAAAAGATTATTAAATGTGTATGTCTGCAGCGCGGCGCTTTACGGGTGCGAAACATGGACAGTGGGCGCGGCGGAAAAGAAAAGGTTAGAAGCGTTCGAAATGTGGTGTTAAAAGCGAATTGTGAGGATACCGTAGATAGAGAAGGTTAGAAATGAAGAGGTATTAGAAATAATAGGAGAACAGAGGACTCAGTGGAAGTTAATAAGAAATAGGCGGGATAGGTTGGTAGGACACCGTCTCAGGCATGAAAGTCTAGTCAGAGACATATTAGAGGCAGAAACAGAAGCTAGTAGGAGTAGAGGAAGAGTTGGATTAGATAGCTGTTTGCAAATAGTTAAGGATGTGGGTTGTTACAGTTTTAGGGAAATACGAAGATTAGCTCAGGATAGGAAAAAGTAGAGGTGCGTGTCCAACCAGTCTTAGGAGTGACGACCTTATAATGATGATGGGATTAGTAGGACACCTTCTCTGAGATAAAGGACCAATAGGAGCTATTTTAGAAGCAGAAGTTGAGGTTAAGAGGGATAGAGGTAGACCTAGATTAGATTACACATTACGGTATTTATTCTGGATAAAAGGTACTCTATGTCCTTTCCTGTGCCCCTGACAATGTGTACACAAAATTTCATAATGATCGGTTACGTAGTTCAGGCGTGAAATGTAATAATTAAAACAACTCACATTCGTTTTTATAATATTAATTAAGATTAGGATACATAATGGGAAATTTATTCATACATCTACGTATCCTTTATTAATCTCGTTGAAGTGTTATTTATCTTTAAAAACTACTTCCATCTAAATTTTGGTACTTTAGGGATTCAAGTGGAGATCAGGATTTCTTAAGGCAAGATTTAAATAAATCAAGACCAAACAGGTCTCGAATTATTATTTATTATTTATCCATTACAAGCAAGAAATTTAGAGCGTAATTTCATGTATTTCCATTTAATTATTTAAAATGTTTTAAATTTTTACCTCTTTTAATTAGTTAATCGGAAGGTAGCAAACAGTAAATAATCAGAGTTCAAATAACGTCACAGTCGTTGCAATATCAGCAAATGCAAAGCCATGGAAGCTAATTGGAAATCAGTGTGAAACGCTGACGATCCATAAATAGAACTGCCACTCTCACAAATATGGCGAAACAGGCTCCTGGTAATTATCCTTGAGCCGTTTTTCATCTCTTTAATCTTTTCCCGTAGTACAGAATACGACCCACCAATGTCTGTGGGAATCCTGCACGCTAACCGACTTAAATGATTATTATGTAATTTGAATTATCGGCAAACCTATAAACGGTGACGTTTAAAACATCCGGTATCCGCTGTGAACGATTTAAATGGTACCGTCAATAGGATTTCGTGGTTTAAGTTGCAACTTTTGTTGCTAATTTCTTCGCTGGTTTTATACCTGATGCATGTCACGCTACGTCGTAAACCAGTAAACTTTCTTGATGAAAAAATATTTTCAGAAACGTAAATTGTAAAGTTTAATTTCCTTCAGGTACTAAGTATACTTCATTTACTTTTTCTAGCAATGTGCCTCTTCCAATGTCTTGGATGCGCGCTGACCAAATCGTAGGTAGAGAGAAAAAAGCTCATTATACTCTCGACTCTTGTTCATTAAACATACTTTTCCATACAGTACCTGCCAAAAGTTTTGTTCAATCATGAATAGTAGTGCGAGTCGAAAACAACGTTAAAGCCTTTAATATGTCTTCAAATATAAATGAACATCTCGTTGATATTTTCAGTAGTAATTGGTACCAATAACAGCACATTTGAGCAATGCAACTGTAGTGGATAAAATGGTCAAGTTTTCCGTACAGTACTGTACGGATTATACGCTCCTCGCCGGTTAAGAGTTTGGCTAAGAGTTGTCTCCTTTCTTTTCTAGCCTAGTGCTGTTCTTTTCTACTTTGCGCGGGTCAAACGGAAGGTCACATCGCTACAGAAAGTAAACGAAGTATAGTGATGAGCAAAATCGGTCTTGGTATTGATATACTATCTTTATACTAGTAAGATCAAGACCAAGATCGAACGAACATATTATACGTATTAATTAAATTTAATCTCAATTTAATTTTCTTTTGTAAATCATATTTACTTTCAATTTAATTAGTACGAAAAAGGTTTACAAATATTAGTGATCGAAACATCTCAACATTAAATACATTTATTGAACAAAAAAATCGTTTTATTAAAATATTTTTACAAAAATTGTTTAATTGATGACATCTTTCTACTGTTTGTAAGACAAGGAATTAGGTAATTTACTGCTAAATTTCTATACGATACGTTCAAAAACTTTGTCTCCAAAGCGATCGGGCTAAATGAGCAAACGTTTGCTGAAAGGCTCTAACGCTTGATTCAATGGCGGATACTTATGTAACAACGATGACGTTTTTGAATGTATTTGTATAATTAAAGCAATTAAAAGGCCTTATTCATAAATAAGTATAAATACATTCTACAAAGTATCTATATGGAAGACAGTGTTCATATCATGATGCGAATTAATTAGCCATTTCTAGTGAGTAAGTGGAAGCAAGCAGCTTTTTACTTCGTTTTAAAATGAAACAACCTTTGCATAATCGATCACTTTTGATATATAATTTAAGTTTGCGTGCATTTGCGAAATGCATCACAATGCGACAGTCATATTAATAGGCGAGCGTCACGGGGAGCCGTGCGCATTTAAAATGCATGAAGGAGCCCCGATAATGAACTTGTTGTGGTGGTGATGGTCGAAAAAGTGCATAGCCAAGGGTCGTTCGGCATTCCTAATTACAGCATGAAAATCGTTAAGATTCAAATTGAACAACGACTTAGAAAATAATAATCGAGCGGTAATTGAAATTATAGACCAAGAATGCAGTTAGATTTATTAAATAGTGTTCCAGTTATCAAATGATAAATGAAGACTATTAGATGACAGGAATAAATTATATAATTGCTTATTTATACGGTAGGGTCGCTAGGTATAGGGTTGTTCGGAAAGTCATTTCGTTTTTTCCCGACAGAGGATGTAATTGTATTCTTTTGCACCCAACTTCACATTTAAGCCGTATAATTTTTATATGCTTTGAGAGCTCATATAGCAAGGCTTGTGTGTGAAAAATTCCAATTAATTCTACGCAGTAGTTTTTGGTTGGTGCCCTTTTAAATATGGAGAGCGATAAGCAGCATTTTCGACATATCTTACTGTTTTACTACAGAAAGGGTAAAAATGCTGTTCAAGCCAGAAAGAAATTGACTGATGTGTATGGAGAAGGTGTGTTGACAGTACGCCAGTGCCAGAACTGGTTCGCTAAATTTCGATCCGGCAATTTTGATGTCGAAGATGCACCACGTTCGGGAAGGCCGGTTGAAGCTGATAAAGACGCGATAAAGGCATTAGTTGATGTGAACCGGCGAATAACAACACGTGAGATCGGATTGAGGTTAAATTTATCAAATTCAACAGTTTATGACCACTTGAAAGGCCTGGGATTATCCTCGAAGCTCGATGTATGGGTTCCCCATGTTCTCACAGAGAGAAATCTGTGTCGCCGCATTGACGTCTGCGATTCGCTTCTCAAACGTCACGAAAATGATCCGTTTTTGAAGCGCATCATCACTGGGGACGAAAAATGGGTTGTATACAACAACGTCAAACGCAAGAGGTCATGGAGCAAAAAAGATGAACCGGCTCAAACCATTTCCAAAGCCGATATTCACCAAAAAAAGGTGATGCTGTCTGTTTGGTGGGATTTTAAAGGAATCGTTTTTTTTGAGCTTTTACCGGATAACACAACGATTAATTCGGAAGTCTACTGTCATCAGCTGGACAAACTGAATGATGCACTTCAACAGAAAAGGTCAGAACTAATCAACAGGAAAGGTGTAGTGTTTCACCAAGACAACGCGAGACCTCACACAAGTTTGGTCACTCGCCAAAAGCTTTTACAGCTTGAATGGGATACAATGCTACACCCACCATATTCTCCAGACCTGGCACCATCGGATTATTATTTGTTCCGGTCACTCCAAAATTTTTTAGACGGTAAAACCTTCACCTCAAATGAGGAGGTCAAAAACCTCCTCGATCAGTTTTTTGCCAGCAAAGACCAAAAATTTTATGAGCGTGGAATTATGCTACTACCAGAGAGATGGCAAAAGGACCAGAACGGTCAGTATATATACGTAATCAAATTGCATCGATCATGTTGAAATGTGAAGTATTTCTGGTACTTCACACTAAGGTTTTAAAATCAATATGACACATATGAATACGGTCTATGACCTATAGGGATCAAGATGTGGCAAAACATCAAGATTTCAAAACAAAGTTAACGTAATAAATAAACACATTTGACGCTCCAGGAAGATACAAATTTTAAAATTGAAAAAATATGTTTTTAGGGAAACGATTGAAATATTTAATAAACATATGGATCAAAAGTATGTCACTTTAACTGCTTTAGGAATGTTCTATTGCCTTATTTGTAATTGCAAATGCGATTTTCCGATGCTAAATGAGTTAAGAAACATTTTAATTCAGTAACTGTTATATAGGCATTACGAAGATCGAGTGTTTTCTTGGGAAGTTAGATATATAGTAGTATGACATTTTATGATAACAAATAGTTATAAAATCATCGTCATGAAAATAGTTTGTTCAGAATAATTATTTCTTTACACAGTATTGAAAGGCAAAACCTTAAAACGTTTTTCGAATTTGTCCAAAGGTACAATATAATAATAATTAAAATAATCGGTTTAGTTTTGATTCACTACTTACATATATGAACTCTATAGATTCAATTCCCTTTTTTATTAAATATATAAACATGTAACTGATCGTTCTAATGTTTTTATATTTGTAAAATATAATAATTTTCATCACAATTTAAGAGTAAAAGGAATATAATTATCCTTGTTTTATTAATATATATATACTCCCTGTGTGGAGTACACCATTTCCTGTGTACAAGAGCTATTTCGTTTTGTTAGATCACTTGAATACCTATATTAAATACTAGGTGTCCCACAGGACACCTACCACCAGTACTATACATAGAAAGTTACACATCAATAGTAAAATCATATTCATCGCATACTACAAATTTTATTACCGTGTTAATCCATCAGAAACTTATTTTTATACTTAATGTATAAATTTTTCTATAATTTAACGATCCCATAAAAAATTATTGAGAAATTACGTTCATGTTATACACATATTTAGTATGTAGAGGTAATTCAGAATGACATGAACCATGGCCTTCAGTTACGCAGTGACAAAACCCCGCCCACTTATTTCTACAGGCATATGATTGGAAGGTTCATAACATCATTTTAAACCATCTATGCGAACCTATGCAGAATAATAGGACATTGAGTTCACTTGTAACACAGAAATACAATATAAGATACGTCCGGGAGTAATTGTAGGTTAGGTACATAATTTTAAGCATTAAGTTTTAATTATGTTTAAGTAGGAAGAACGTAAGTCATATCTAACTTTGTATGATGCATAATGTAGTTACGTTCCACTTTATTTACCTGTAATTGGTTCGCAAAAAATTTTATTTATTACTACTACAACTAAATAGCTGTGGGACGGCGTGTATACTCATAAAGAAAAACAAACAAATTACGCACAAACTGCTCTAATTTATCTGGTAAAATTTTTCTTGAAGAGATGAAGTACTTGTGATGAAATCTCACTGCAACTACTAGGTACACCTATCTAGTATCGCATGTTTCTACAAGTTGTGGATGATGTGTGGGAATCGACAGACGGTAGTGTATGTGTGTGCGTTTCTGGAATGAATTATATGTGTTGTGTATTTCCTGTGCTGCATACAAATTTGTCTCCATCTTTTTCTCTTTTTACTTGAACTTATACCGTTCAATGTAGGCATGGGAACATTTTTGTAAAACAAATTTCCTCGTATTATATAAGACTAAGATAGGTCTAAAATGAGATTCAATAAGAGTTTTAGTTGTTAACATTTTTTAATTAAGTAAAACATATAAATAACACGAATTTAAAAGACCATGTAAATCTACTGTTTTGTTCTTTTTTCTTCTTCAATGATATTTCATATTCAGAAATTGGCTAAATGCGTAAAATTTCATTCAAAGGCTTTCTAGTAGGAAGAAACAATGGCATACCTGCTTTTAATTGGATTAAAATGGAGTAACATTGCAATTTAATACAAATGCAAATGTCTTTTGAACAATTGCTTCCTTCATTTTTAAATTAAAAAAATCAACCAATACGTTGATGACAAGGAAATAAATACATAAAAATTATAGTTGAAAATTGGCATAGTTCGCAATAGTCTCATTTACTTTCTTCTTTCAACTTACTAATTAGACTAGAGCGGTTGCTGAAAAATACCTACATTTATTCACGACAGACATTGTGGGGAATACCGTAAACATAGAAGAGAGATGCCAGGTAGGAATTGCAGCGGACACAAATAAAGAAAAAGGAATAACATTACACCGGTTGATGTGTAACAGAAAGAGATGCATCGAGGCAGAATTAGAGAAGTCGTCAGCAAGTTCAACATTCTCAGGAATTCAGGAAAGGAAAGACGCTTGTTTAAAAATATAACCAAGCAGTTATAAAGCCGATCCTGATCTTTTGAGAACCTAAGGAACGTCTAACTGCTGCACCGCTTACTGTTATTCGGTTGTCTCTTTTCACTTTTTCTGTAGTACTCGTGAAGCATTTCCTAACTTAACAAGGGCGCATAGTCCCAAGTGGAAACAAGGATGAAGATACGTCCATTCTCACAAATAATTTATTGTGGACTATGCCAATTTTGAGCGTCCCAACTATACATATTTTGTTGGGAGTCTTTAAATCTAATGGCTTTGCGAAACAACACACTCAGAAACTGGCTAAATGAATAAAATCCTGTTGAAAGGCCTTTCTTAACGAATAGACAAATCCATGTGAATCTGAACTCAAAGGATTCTTAAATACCAATGGTATACTAGCGAATTTATTTAAAAATTTGATTTGTTGTGACCCAAAGCTTGAAACATACTGGTACTGAAACAGTAATGTTTTCCTGAATAACTTCTTAATACGCAAATAGGAATTCTCGTGTAGAAGCATAGTAAATAAATGCATGGAGTTCACGTTCTCTCTTCTTCTTTACATAAAGGAAGTCGAATGAGACTTTTATTTCGCCGAGTGATTTGCATCAAGCCATATTCTCAGGCAAAACACGGCTACAGTTCAAACTGACTAAATGATAATGGTTACAAACATCTAATCACAGCCTTCGTGATAAACGTAAGATGACATAATTACACGTAATTATCTATTTTATTACTCCTGTAACCTTATTCACTATTAAGAACCAGTTATTTCGAAAGTGTTAGTTTATAGGTGCCAACATCTATAAAAATTCATTAGTGATTGCTTGTAGGCATATGTAAATTTGAAACTAACTCCAATTATGCCAAAAAAAATAATTGCAAGCTATTTTTTCAACTTTCAAAATTTAGTAATTTTTAAATGGCTGTAACTAGTCTTTTTGTAAAGATAATCATACTTTGTCTTAGAGTTTTGTAAAGCTCAAAGACTCAACTTTGAGAATATGAAACGGTTTTTTGGAAAAAATTGCGTAAATTATATGTAAATTCAATTTAAAACAAAAAAGAATTTTTCCTATGTTAATTAAATGGGAAACTGAAATAACAATAGCGACCCCTTAGATTTGAGCTATAAGGCTCATGTTTGGCGAGGATTTTTTTACATCAAATAGAAACATTTGAGGGGGTAAGAGTTAGAAAAAAAGTTAAAAATTTTGTTTGGAGCACCCTAATATATATATACTTTCTAGGGATTTCTGTATTAGTAAGGAATTCTTAGTTAGGGAGTCTGACTCACATTTGATTAATTTCTCTTTTGATAAAAATTCATAAAAGAAATCCTGCAAGTGAAATGCTTGATAATAGGCTGGTCTATTTAATATCGAAGAATGCGAATTACGTTCTTCAATAGAATTAATTTATGACGGACTTGGCTATTCACAATTGATCTCCTGTTGTAGCAAATCATTAAGTTTGGGCTTCCCTACAACACACAATGTAGTACTTTAACGGTTCTTCCGTACCCACAATAAACTACAAAGTATTCAATTAAGAATCTGCTGGAAAGAAGACGCAGTATTATCTACCCGTTAAAATGTTCTTTACTTGAACATAACATTTTTATCACTCTGACGCTCCGCTAGTTTTCTTATCTTTTTCACGCCAGTTCCCGCGTTTTTATAGTCGGACTCGTTTTATGGAACCCGATTGCGGTTTACATGGAATATATTGAAGTTCTTATTTTATTTCCGGCTCGTTACTTTTCACCGACGATTGCATTTTGGTGCGGCGCGACACCAACATGTCAACTGGGCTCCGCAACAACTGCGTCCAGAATATTCGGTTATATCTGCCACGTCTTGTGGAAATTTTAATAAAATAAGACCGGGAACTACTTCAGTTTAGTTTCATCTCTAGAAAATTTGTTACCATAGATAGTAAATATGCCATACACTATTAGTATCTATGTATTTACAGGCGAATTTACAGTGACGTCAAGGAGGTACTCATGTGAAGTCTCACAAGTGGCTCAAAATACTTCTAGCTTCACCCTTTTAGAGGCGAATTTACAGTGACGTCAACGAGGCATTCATGTGAAGTCTCACAAGTGGCTCAAAATACTTCTAGCTCCACCCTTTTAGAGACGAATTTACAGTGACGTAAAGGAGAGGAGGCACTCATGTGAAGTTTCACAAGTGGCTCAAAATACTTCTAGCTCCACCCTTTTAGAGGCGAATTTACAGTGACGTCAAGGGAGCACTCATGTGAAGTCTCACAAGTGGCTCCTACATTTTTCCAAGTTTCATTCTCTTCTGATTCGATCCCTACTTTAGTTAAAATATTTCTAGTTCCACCCTTTTAATCTTCGTCAAAATTTATTTTCAGAACTACTAACACTTCCGATCTATTATTCAACTTTAATTTTTTATCTTTAGCCTTACATACACATACTTATATACATAATCACAACGCTCAGTACCAGAGACGACTATAGATGGCGACATATTGGCACTTTCTTGATACATCTCTCCGTTCCTCCGATAAGCACTGTTTAAAAAGTATAGTAAAAGTGACCGAGGGGTCCAGTGAATGTGCACGAGCATTTATCGCAGACGTGTGCGGATTAACTAATTCGCAAAGCAATTTAATGTTCTGCGCGTTGTAATGGATGGTAGCAAGGGAAGAAAAATGCCGCTAAGTAGCATAAGTGGAGCTCCGCGAGTGGAACTCGTTCGCCATTGTTTGCAATTACGGTTAAAAATGGACGAAATTATTTTCATTTATGCATCTTTAAAAGGAAGTCGTTAGTTTATAATTATTTCAAGAATTTAAAAGAAGTAATCAAGATCAAGCGTAGGTACTTATGTAGGTACACATAATAATATATAGGTGGATAATAATTACTTGGCCGGAATGATATTTACATTAATAATTTTGTTCTTCAATTTGCTCGTTTAAACCGTTCTAAGAAATTAATTTACAAGAAAAACTTGAAGTTGATTATGATTTATAAAATCGTACAAAGAAAGGCAAACAATTTCAAGAGATTTATAATTATACTATGAAGAAACAGTGTCCATTTATCCATATGCTCCTATAGGTATGAATGTATATATATAATGAAAATAGTAATTTAAACACGATGCTTGTTTTGTAACATAAGTATATTTCAGGGTTTCGAGAGTTTAGGTTTTAATAGGGTTATAAACTGTTTGAATACGTTTTTCGTGCATAAAGCAGTTCAAAATTTCATTTTTACAAGTCTAAAAGCGGTACTGACAAAACAGTATTGTATGAAAATAGATTAAGTAAAAAAAAAACTGGTATGCAAGTGAAGAAAAAGTAGGAAAGGAGCGAATATAAAAATAGGAGACGAAAAATATAGGAAGTCAGATAAGTCAGGACGGAAGGGGTAGTAGGGATGTAAAACAGAGCATAGCGCAGGGTCGAGTCGCCTTTAATACGAAGAGCGCTGTACGGGTGCGAAACATGTACGGTGGGCGCGGTGGAAAAGAAAAGGTTAGAAGAGTTCGAAATGTGGCGTTACAGGCGAATGATTAAGATACCGTGGATAGAGAAGGTTAGAAATGAAGAGGTTTTAGAAGGAATAGGAGAACAGAGGACTCTGTAAAAGTCAATAAAAAATAGACAAGATGATTGGTAGGACACCTTCTCAGGCATGAAAGTTTAGTCAGAGACATATTAGAGGCAGAAACAAAAGTTAAGATGAGTAGAGGTCGACCTAGTTCAGATTACTCTTCGTAAATAGTTAAGGATGTTGGATCTTCTAGTTTTAGGGAAATGCGAAGATTGGCTCAGGATAGAAAGGAGTGGAGATGCGTGTCCAACCAGTCTTAGGACTGGCTACCTCAAAAAGATGATGATAATGTAAATCCACAAATTCTACGATATATTTTAAGCAATTGGGTCAACCTAACTGAGATAAGGTTCGCATGATAGGATTTTTCAGCTTTTATTTATTTTTTTTTAAGCAACCCTCAGCCTTACGAACGAGAAGGATCGACTTACAGAGTTTCAATCGTAAACCAATTCTCACTATGAACGAATGATACACGAGCGAGTAATTGGATTGCGAGCTGAATGCAAAGTCGATGTGAAGGCCAACGTGAAAATAAATTACACTGGAAAATAGTTCGTACATAAGTAATAGGGCCAATGCACAGAAGGTGGAGTAGCTAGAACTTGCAGGTATCGAATGTGTCTCGTAACATTGTGGGACGGTAGCTTGTGGTACACGATTTATCGCGAAATCGTAAATTTTCTGTGAAAAAGCGACATGTGACTATAAAAACACCTGTTCGTCATTAATAACAACTGAAAATGGTACATGGCATTGTAACTGAATCTATGCAAGAGGTACTGCAATACTTATTTTTAAAAATGAAGTTTTCGAAACGGCCTGGATACGGTATCTATTATGTAGTCAAGGATACTAAATTGGTGTTAGTAAAGTATTCTGTTCTATAAATAAACAAATAAATCTAAGGTATCTGATTTTAAATTCTCTTGAAAATATTGTTTGTATTGGTAGTGATTATCTGTATCGATAAAAGGGTTAATAATGTTTGTAATATTGCAACTTTTGTGAAACATGTGAAATATTCTTACAAAGTAAAATTAGAAAAAACTGAAACTCACACCCGTGTAAGTTTCAATTGGTTTGCTATTTATTACGCTTGTGTTATATGGGAGAGCATGTAGGATTCGTACACTTTTTACTCTGAGCTTTTTAAAAAAATAACTATTGGCTATAACAAAATGCTTTTAATAGCGCTATATTACCCATATATCTGGCTTTAATACTGTGAAGTGTAGTTTTCATATAAAGTAGCATGAAGAAGCTACGGAGTATTTCTAAAAACTGTACGACAGCACTCATGCCATGGGATAGCTTCGTGCATAGCTAGGTACATACGATATTTTTCCTTGATTACAGAAATGAATGAACAATATTCCCTCTTGGGCAAGGAGTTGTATTTAACCCCATATTACAAACGTATTTTACCATCCTCGGCAAGCGATTTCTTATTTGGGGGGTTATGTTGTATTTTGTTATTATCGACGTAGGGGAATGATGAAAAATCATACTCATACCTCCAGAAGAATGTATGACACCCTTGTCGGGATCCTCATTATTCCTTCAGCTTGGGTGACAATTCACCTTCTAGAGGAACTGCCCTTGCACTTTCTTCAGTTGGTGCGTAATATAACTACTCTACCAATGGGTCGCATTCAGGCTACTTAAGCCTATAGATCAATGCTTAGCATATGGATTTCGGGGACACTCGCCTCCACCCTCCACTCTTTCCTATCCTGAGCTAATTTTCGGACTTCCCTAAAACTGGAGCATCCCATATCCTCAACTATTTGTGAACAATATTGTAATCAAGGTCTACCTCTATTCCTATTTCTATTTCTGCTTCTAACTAGCCCTTTATGCCTGAAAATGTGTTCTACCAAACAACATATATTGCCTATTTCCTACTGACTTCCAAAGAGGACCTTTTTCTCCTATTACGCCGATATACATATAACACATTTAAAGTGCTATCCACTGATATCTCTCAAAGGTAAATTCATGTAATTATAATGAGATTTTGCAGTTATTATTAATACCGACCGACAATTTTTGGAATCGTAAAATAAAATTAATTGTTTGAAACGATATTGTAATAAATTGGTGAAACTAAAATCGGTTTACCATTCGCTTGAATTAATTCAATTATTAAACATTTAATTAGAAAAAAATTGATATGCATATAAATGAAAAAGCAGTTAAAGATACATCGATTATTTTGCGCTGCGATGATACACACAGTATCGGATAGGATGTTTAAATAATTGGTATCGTTAATAAAGCACTTAATTTTTCGTCATTATTTTTGTATCATCCTCTAATAGGAATGAAAGTTTCTTTTTTTCAACATTTATTAAAAGGCACCGATATGTGTATTATTATAACATGTAAAAGTTATTTTTGAATCGTTCTCATTCCTTGAAGAAACTTTCTATGACGTTAATAACATCAATATTTTACAGATAATCGCTTTCTTTACCTCGCATATTAAGTAAAGTTCTGATGAAGCTAACTTTCACGAGAAATTATCGGATTTTATTAAGAAAAAAAGAGTGGAATTATGGGTTTCGATAAGAGCCTCAAGTGTGCACAAATCATAGACCAAATCAACATTTTATAGTCACATAATTATATGTTTTGCACTGTTTCATCCGGCTTATAACTAACATTTCCGAAGTTGCTCTGTTAGGTATCGCAACTTTCAAAAGAATATGCGCAGCATATAGTTCAAAGTGCCTTTATTTTACTCCTTTGATAGGCATTAAATCGCAATCAGTCAATAAAAGATTAATAAACTTCACTTAATAAAAAATTGATTGACTCGCTTCAACAATAATAAAATAATCAAAATTTTAACTCGAATAAAAATAACGCTGCTATTTTTGCATGAAAGAGGTCAATACTCATGTATATCGTCTATAAAATGTGTATATTATTAAAAAAAAGGGGCGATCAACAGGTAAGATGTTTTCGATTACATCTGAGCGATTAATAAACTTATCATGCCTCAAATCACTGCTGCAGCTAGAAAATAGGTTAGAAAAGCGCAAAAAAAATTCTACCACAGAATCACAGAAAAGGCCCTGAGGTGTCATGCCTGTCAACAGGGCCGGATTTTCCGTTAGTGTCACACTGGGCACTATAAAAAATGCCGCCCCAATACTCATGTGAGTATAGAATATTCTATACACAAAATGGATAAGGGTTCAGGATATTTTGACTTTCCGCTATAAAAAGCTCTAATTTTTCAAAATTGGGAATTTATTGATTTTATGTCGATTTTCGAAAATCGATTGTTCATTAGTTTTTGCCGTTTAAAGATCATAGGAAGCTAAAGCTCAGTAAACTACAGTGAATGCTACAAATTTCATCAAAATTAGTTGATCTGTTCGAGAATATTGCTAAAAGAAATTTCTGAAAAAAAATTTTGACAAAGAATATATTGTAATTATATTGTTTTGAATGTAGTAAAGTAACGTGAACGTTAGTCATAGCTAAATTTGTACGTTAGTCGTTACATAACATACGTTTTGGTTTATTTGCCCTTTTCATTAGGACACATTAGAAATGACAGGACAAGTGTCATATGTCGTTGAAAATTGGTCTACACGGAATCTCTGATGATAGCTATCTAAAATTGAAATACAAAATTGCTAGCAAAAGAAAAAACATTCCAACGTGATTTGTATTATCAAAAGGGAAATCTAAAGCTTTGCAAACAAAGAGAATGTTTGTGGTTATTCACATATTTTAACCAGTGGCGTATACGAGGGGACAAAGTGGGTGAGAAAGCTTCCTCACCTGAGACATATTTAAATATATATATAACTTTGCAAAAATTTTGAATAGTTAGATTCGTATCGTCAAAAGGGAAATCGAAAGCTTTGTAAACGAAGAGGGGACAAAGGAGACGAGAATAATTCCATTTTATTATGTAGGCTTTTGCAAAAACCTTGAAATAGTGCGCTAATTCTACAACTTATCTCTGCAACTTCGTAACAGATTAACCAATTTTAATGTCTGAGAACTTTGTTATATCTCTGTATGATTCTATTCAATTTTGGAACATGCGAAAATACACAAGCGTGTTGTGTAATCAGTTTAATGGAGTTAATATACAAAGATATACAAAATAGGATTCCTAACAACAACCCTTAGACAATTTTCTTTCTGAAATCGAATTTATCGTCTGCTATTACTATGGTTCACAGTTCTATTGTTCTGCTACCCTAATATGTGACTAACCACTAATTCTAGCAAGCTGGAAACCCCTCACTGGCCGTCATATCAGTTATAATCTAGACTAGAGCAAATCTATGCCGTTCAGTTTTATTGAGAATTACTTTATGCCCTTTATAATCTACGATCGAATATTACATAAGAACAAAGCAGTAAATTCTTTTGTTTCTTAAACCTACCATTACAAAGAACGCTTTACATAATAAAAGATGATTCGAGACCGAAATCAATAGTAATTTTTGAAAACTGTTTTATACGGAAATTCTTATGATATAATATTTGCATTATCGTCATCATACGGTCATCAGTCCTAAGACTGGCTGGACACGCACCTTCACTCCTTCTTATCCTGAACTAATCTTCCTGAAACTAAAACATGCGACATCCTATAGATACAGAAAATCAGCGACTTCTACTACAACATTCGGTTTTGTTAATGTGAAAATTAATTTTCCATTTTCTATCCACTACAAACTACCTCAGTTAATGAGGTAAAAAAAATTTTGTGTTGCTGTTGTCACACCCCCTCATTAACCTGAGGTAGTTTGTAATAGACGGAAAAACCACTATTAATAATTAAAAATGACATTCGGTTTTGTTTTTGCTGTATCTATTTTCCGGTGATGCCGAATTCCCTCCCGCAGGTAGTTTTCGTTAAAATATAGATGTCGAATTCCCTCCCGGGTACTAGCCGAGTTCCCTCCCGTTCATATCAACTCCGATAATTAAGTTAACGACTACTTACCGATTTTATTTATCGAAAATAAATATATATTCATAGTGCACTTCAGTACTTCAGTAAATTAAAGATAAAATAATTTCAGAAAGAAAACACATATCAGTTATGAAATGTTTATTTATTTAATTTTAAAATGGTTTCCCACTACCTTAACAAATTCAATGTTTGGAAATTCGTGTGCGTCTAGCTTTTTGATGCAATCATCCAGAAAAACTTTATTAGTTTTAGTTTGTCTTGTATTTGACCAATAGAAGGGTAGTCTGATAAAATTATTATTGTTATTGTGGTGTCTATAATATATGAATAATATTAAGATTAATATGTGATGTGAGGCTGTATTATTTAAACAACTCTTTATGACTTTATAGTGGTAATTAGCACTCAAGGTCCGCCGCCGTTGGGAGGCAATTGATGTATAATTAGGAGGGAATTCGACATACCGAAAATTTTAACCCTAATTAAAAACAGGTATTATCCCTATTTTCTATCTTCGATCTATGTAAACTCATTTTCTTAAAAACAAATTCGAAGTGATCAGTATTATGTCGAAACTGCCAGACGCGGATCGCGATTTCGACCGTTTTGGATCTCATCAGCGCGTCGCAGAGAGTTTCGACAGAACACGGACCAATTTTTACCTGCTGTCTTAACAGCGCGTTTTAGAAAATACCACAATTGGCACGGTAAACGCCATCTGTAGTACAATGCATTTTCTTAGTCCTCCTAATCGCAATTTTTTTGTGCGCTCCTGATAATTGCACAGACAACTCGTTTTGGCTATCGTGTCGATCAGAACGATGAAATGATTGTTTGTTGATATGTTACTCGTTGTCTTCGATTACTCTGCCATATTGAATTACAGGACCGAGGCCTCGTCTAAAACTCGAGAAGACCTTATGCAATCGTTGTCGATCACCTCGCACGATAGCCATAAACAAATATCCACGAGTGAACAGTGTTGGCTTTGTGAGAATTGAATTTCACAATGGCTCGTCTTCGGAGCTACTAATAAGTGTATTTATGTTTGTATGTAACTTCTCTTCATTGCATTATGTGTAAACAATATAACAACAAGCGATTAACTTAAATACTCAAATATTACATAATTTAATGACTATGAAGTACCACTCTTTTAGTTAACAGGGGACTTAAGGGCTTTATTAATTATAATTGTTGGATTGGACCGGATTGGAGCACCGAAGATAGTTCATTAAAACTTGTTTTGTAATACTTCCCACGTATTTATAGAATATAGGTACCTATGTACGTAGGGCTTACAATACCGGGATTCCGGGATCCCGAATACCGGAATCCCGGACGATTTTTGTCCGTTATTAAAAACCGGTATTTATGTAAAAGTACCGGTATTTTGGTATTACATTAGTTGATAAAAATTGAATTTATGCACAATATAAATCTAATTTAAAATAATATTAATTACAAGAAATTTTTTTTGAAGATAAACAAACAATTTCATTGTATTAAAATCTATATCAGGCACATTTATTACACATACCGAGCCGACTATGGCACCATCGAGAAGCGGCGTGTCGGCAATTATAATAAACAAAACATGAAATTACTTTTTTTGAAAAAACAGGAACAAAAGGAACAAAATGTGTATGATTTCTTAATGACAATTTGTATGAAAATTCGGTCCTCGCTTGATGATGAAACGATTGATTGTTTATGTTTTTTTAAGAGCATACTTTAATAAACAAAACGCAAGCTATTAATATTATTTCATAAATACTTTCAATTTAATTATATTTTTTGCTTCTTTAATTATATAATGCCATACGAGCCTATTATATGTAAAATGTAACATAGAATTTAATATGTACTTTTTTTTAGTTGCACGTTTTTTTGTTTCTATCTACTCCTACTCTCTATGTAATAAAATAAATAATATCTACTCATTTCAGAACAATATTTATTGAATTTCATATATTATTTGTTAATAAGTCAATATAACAACTGAGGTAAGTAAAAATATAACTAGTAAATTTTTTATTAAAAATACCGGTTTTAATACCGGTATCCCGATATTTCAAATTTCAAATATCAAATACCGGTATTCAGATTTTGGTTCGGTATTGTAAGCCCTATATGTACGTATTTTCGCATTTCAAATATTACCTAAGTCCAATCCTGTGCCAAGATGTCATTTTCTTTAAATCTAACCTATTTGCTTTCTCTCGTATTATAATTTATCATGAGGCGATACAAGTTATAAGTATTTGAAATAAGCTTAAGAGATATAATCAAAATCACATTTTCGCCCATCGAGATTTCGCAGCAGTTGTATGAAACTGCTCCTATTTTTGCATAATGAGATTATGCGAACTTTTCATATCCGTGTGATTTGATTTTCCATTTTTAGGGCAAACTTGGAACTCCTACAATATTCTGAACGACTTTCATATCAAAACTTTCCGTGTTTGTACGAAAAGTTTTATTTGGTTGGGACTCAGATGTCACAAAATGGTTATAAAACTGAAATCATCTATATTTTGCATGTCTGTTACGGTAAACTCGATAAATCGATTTGTATATATATTACTGATAAGTATCGGTAACTAATTAACTATAAGTTAACATTACTTTAGACATCAACTCGTTTTAATTAATTAAATAATGAATAAGAAGTTGATCCATGTACTTACCTAAAAGTCTAAAATCAATTTACGTACAATTTTGTTATTTAAAGCATTCGCTATACCTATTTACCTACTATAAAATCACAAACCATTAAATTTCTCGGTAATGAACCGTAATTAGAGCAATTTCTGTTTTACTGAGGTCTTTCAATATAATCTGCTATAATAAGAGTTGCCAACATAAACTTTAGACATCTGGTAGTTCTACGTAATAACTTGAGCCAGTTGTGATCTTAATACTGTTAACTGTTACTCTAACTTCGTTCTCAAAGGTTTTGCGACATTAACTGGGTTTACTGCGCTTTTATTACAATTTTATCTATCGGAATAGTCTGACCCATTGAAGCTTTACAAAGTGAACAATATCTTTACGTTTAACGGAAAACGTAAAGAAGAAAGTGAAATGAATAGAAATACTATGTTTCTTTCTGCAAATATTCCACATGGTTCAGTCGACGGGCTCTTTTTCCATCGAAAATGAACATTTTTGTTACGACAAAATTTTATTTTTGGTAAAATAGTAAACAAATAGGTACGCTGATCCTGAATTTCGTTATCCACAGTGAGATGTTACGGTAATATTTTTTAATTTAACAATGGGTGAAGACAAAAAAGATTTTTTTACCTTTTTGCGAAATATCTCTCCAGTGCATTTTTTGCCGTATGTATCTCACATCTTTTTTATTACGAACTAGCTGCCCCGGCAGACTTCGTACTGCCCCAATCGATATATAAAAGACCTGAATTTTTGTATAAAATAAACTTAGATGACAAATGTCAAATATTATGGTTGCGTTCAGAAATTTAATTTGACAGAACTTAAGATTTATCAATCTACATAAAAATAATCTGAAAGATAGTTAACAACTTTCATATTTATTCACCTTTTAAACCTTCCCTGGACTTCCACAAATAATTCAAGACCAAAATTAGCCAAATCGGTCCAGCCGTTATCGAGTTTTAGCGTGACTAACGAACAGCAATTCATAATAGATAATAGATAATAGATAATAGATAATAGATAATAAGTGATCAATTTTTTCCACGTAATTGTAAACTGCGTCATTGTTTTTGTAAATATTTGTTCCTACTGAAACCGCTATGAAATTAAAAAAAATCATTCGAATTTAATATCCCATTGGAATTTTTGAAAAAGATCGATTTGGATCGATTTTATAACGATATATTTTTTTTTTCACTAATTGTTATATTAAGAAATATTGCCCCAACATCTCAGACAGTAGATAACAAAATTCAGAATCAGCGTATGGTTTTATTGTTTTATCAAAATCAAAATTGCCTCATCATGGAAAATGAGGAAAATTCACTGAGCTAATATATAAAAGAGTATTGCTATGACAACTAATATAATTTTATAATAATATGGAAATTTTTGGTGATAAGGAATTGAATTAATTTTCAGTTATTTCTAATGATTCAAATTTAATTTTGATATTAAGCAATCGGTTCAATAAGAGAGTTTTACCGTTTTATAAAAGACGCGCCGTTTCTGCCGTTTATCCCAATCATCTTCAGGCTATAAACTGACGATGTGTTACCTTAGTATCATTAACATTACCTCTGATATAGTATAAATATTGTTAGTTTTCTCAAACTTACTTAAAAATTAAACCAAAAAAAAATTTAAAAATAGGAACAGAGTTTCAAATTGCAGATTACTTGTAAATTACAACGGATTTAGTTAAAATAATTAATTTATATATGAAAAGTCCACCATAACAGTCCATTACTTAATATGTAAGTTTTTATACTCATTACCACTATCATGTTTAACTACATCGGCAAAATCAAAATGATTATAGTAATACGGAAATTGTTTAGTAACTTTTAAGATATACCAAAACTAAATTTTATTTCAAGAATTTTTAATGCGTTTGGCAAGCTATTAATGTATTTTGGGCAATTATTTCATTTCGGGGAAAAACTGTTTACGTATAGAATAAGATTAGGTTAATATCTTTCGGGTTCGTCTCTTAACCCATCATTGAAGTCTCCAAGTAAAATATTAAAATAAAAGGCATTAGCGGCAATTTATTGTAGGTAGCTACGTTTCATTTTCAATCCGAGTGTTTTTGCTTGCTACTTAATGAATTTAATGACGATAATTTAGGTTGTCTTTCCTTTTTAGGGAAGTTTGAAATGTCAACGTGAGATATGAAGTATCATCTGCTGTAAGTAAATACCTTTAAGTTCAAGCTAAAGACTTGTGTAAGTCACTTTGTTAGTTTGTTTTTATTTCTGTGTGCATCGTTTTTACATACCCTTGTCATGGTTAAGTACTTTTATGTTTATTTATTGTTATTGTGACATGCCAACATGTTTGATTTAGCTCATCATCCTTGTTTTAAGAAGAAGATAAATGTATTGCGAAACAATACCAGATTATTTTTCCGTCAAATTATTAAACCCTGTATACGCAAAATGAAATTTGAAATTTAATTACCACATTATATAGTGAAAGGTAATTAACTATTATGAATACTTTTAACCAATTTCCATAACGATTGTTTTCCATAAACTTAATGGTTGCCTTTTAAAACCAGGAAAAAATTTATGTAGTTGCCCTTAGTAACGCATAGAAATGTATAATGGTCGACAACGTAAACAATTGAATAAGTATAATGGCTGATAACGTCAAAAATTGAAGAAGTATAATGGCCGATAGAGCCTACAATTGAAAAAGTATAATGGCCGACAACATCAACAATTGAATAAGTATAATGGCTGATAACGTCAAAAATTGAAGAAGTATAATGGCCGATAGAGCCTACAATTGAAAAAGTATAATGGCCGACAACATCAACAATTGAATAAGTATAATGGCTGACAACGTCAACAATCGAAGAGGTATAATGGCCGACAGCGTCAACAATTGAAAAAGCATAATGGCTGGCAACGTCAACAATTGAAAGATAGTTATGACCGACAATGCCAACAATTAAAAAAGAATTATGGCCGACAGTGTCAACAATTGGGAAAGTATACTAGCCGAGACCAGCAACAAACAAGGAATAAAGATGATGGCTGACCATAATAAAGATATTTAGATATCGGTGCGGGTTTTTCATTTACAAAACTCAAGTTTTAGCGGACTTTTTGAAATTACTGGAAATTTATTGTCGGCTTTTATTATTACCGCGTTATTTACATAACTTCACGTATTATCCATCATATTCCTTGATAATTATGTCACATTGTATTTCTAAGAAGACGAAATTCCGTTATTTCCACAGAATATGGAAACATAAAGTTCGAATGATAATTTTCATTAGTTTCCCACCGTCTGTGTGATATTTCGACATTTATTAGTTTTACTATCGAAATTAGCGACCATTCGTTTGATAACGTGATTTATTACAAAACCATTAAAATTTATTTTCCTTTTTAGTAACTTCCTTAATTTTGATATAAAAGAATTTTAAAATTTATAGCCGAAAGATAGCGTGGAATGTAAGATAACATACTCATAAAATAACCGCAATGACTGCTATATACAATGTTTATCTAAATGGTTATGGCCACACATACAAAAAAATTATTGAATAAAATAAACATTAATCGCAACTTGAATTAATCTGCTGAACCGATCGATTAATAAATTGTTGCCTTTCAATGGTAATTATACAAGATTATCTTATTTTTGTCGAGAAATTCCGCTAATCGCAAGATTTCAAGCAAATAATATACATATGATCGGATGAATTTTATGTTTCCTTTTGCATCACAGTAATATCAAGGTACAGGTCCCATTCTTCGTCTAGTGATATTTGCTGCAGACAGTAAGTAGTATTTTAGTGTTTTGTAAAGCTTAGGAAAGCTATTTATTAAAGATGGGCTGCACGGAGAACACTAAATTTTTATGGCAAAGCAAAAATTACAATTTTCAATTGTAAATGACTGAATTTGCCGGCGAAATAGTAGAATTTATTAGGTAATTTATAATAATCTCAAATCTGACATGTTTTTTGACGTGATAATTCGATGGAGCCGGCTACACGCACGAAAAAACATGACTCATGCGGCGTTACCTCGCTCTGAGGCGTTCCATTTAAGGCTTGAAGTGTAAGCGAGAGCGCGGAACGAGCGACAAAGAGGCATAATCGGCCTTCGCGTTCGGCAGCGTTCGACATCTGTCTCTCTCCTACTTACAATAATACATTTCCATTTACGTCCTTCTCTATATCCATACAAAATATCTATCAAACAAATAAAATTAAAATTTTCTTTTGAAAAATGAAACCATTCCATCAGTATTTTCTTATGACGTTGTCACGTTCAACTATCGTCAGTAAACCGACTTTACAGACAACCGATTTTTTTAAAAATAATTTCAAGTTCTGTGATTATTACCAGGGTCGGCCTTAGCCACTGAGAAGTTCCGGGCGGGTAAACTTTTGCGAGGCCCTCGTCTTTGAGGAATCAGTTTTAATGATGATACTTGACGAGAAATTCAATGTTATTCATAAATAATTGGAAAAATTTAATAAAAGACAGCAAATTTGCGGCTTTTTTAAGACTATTAACAAATTCAAATAAGCATTAGTAGGTACTATTACTACGTAATAAGATTAGATTGTTGCAAGAAGGCGCGAGGCCTCTGCAAGAGCGAGGCCCCGGGCGGTTGCCCTGCTCGCCACTCTCAAAGCCCGGCCCTGATTATTACAATTTAATTTGTAATATCAACTAAAATAGCTTGTAAATTTATTTCTGTTGGGATTTTATTCTTACAAATTCGGGTCCAAATTGTAATTTATATTATTTTCGCTTACGAAGCAACGGACCAGTGTGATAAATTGTAAATATCGCTTTAATATTTAGGCAAATTTTCCTTTTTCATTTTTTCCGTGCGGGTACTCGGTTTACGTAGATCCTATACCATGCGGATTCGGCACTTTTTTTTAGGATCCGACGGGATACCGGAGTACCTGACAGTGCCGGGTAATTGTACACCAGCGATTTCTTCTAGTTTTTCGTCTCCTACTTTTATATCACATCTGACCCTACTTCTACATCCCTTACATATCAATGTTTTTGTTTTATTAATTTTTATAAGTATTCATACCATACCCTACTGTTAATACCGAGTCAATACAAAGTTAAAGGGGAAATGTTTACAAAATTATTGAAAAATTAAAAGCAGCATGTTCTGATATTCAAGCCAAAGTTAGTGGACAAACTTCAACTGTAATTTTCTCAAATGTTCCGTGAAGTTGACTCGGACGAGAAATACGTCTCTGATCTACATGACCTTTGCATGAATAGAGAAAACTGTTTTATCTGAATATGAAAACAAAAGAGAAAGGCTCTACCTTATTTTCAATCTTTATAGCATATAATCAGTAGGTGTTGATAATGAAGATGTAAAGTTAACAAATCAACGTTTGTGAATAAGAACAGCTGCTGTAATGATGAAGCAAGATTTGCACTTTTACTCAATTATTCCTATCGAAATCTAGTTCGTTGTTTATCAATGCGGATATGGTGAATATGTAAATTGAAACTCTTTCCTTTGTTGTCATTTTCTTCCAAATTACACCCGATGATCGCGCACATTTTCAATCAATGAACTGTAATATGTACAATATATTACTGACCTACTCCTCATAGTAATACAGTGATAATTGCAATGAACTTGTTACACGTCAATTGGCCCCTTCGGTTAAGAAAACTCGATTTAATATTATTTATTACAGGATACAACATTATTACATTACTACGATCACTACCTAATTCGGATAAAAAGCGATTGAAGTAAGAAACTACATGTAAAATTCTCATGGAAATCGCTGTTCTATTTTGTTTTGTGGATCCTTAAGCATATTTGATTCAATAATTTGTATATTCCAATAAATCGAAGTAATGGAGTAGGAAATCAAAGGTCATCCTATGCCCTCGTAAGTCGTGTGGCCAATCGTCCTGCACTCATACCACCTAACACGGAGGAGTTAGATAGTATTGTAAAAACACTATTGTATGAAAATAAATAAAAGCAAAACAAAAATATTGGTATGCAAGGGAAGAAAAAGTTGGGAAAGAGCGAATATAAGGATAGGAGACGAAAGATTAGAAGAAGTGGCTGATTTTAGTCAGATAAGCCAGGACGGAAGGAGAAGTAAGGATATAAAGCAGAGGATAGCGCAGGGTCGAGTCGTTTTCAATAAAAAGAAGTCACTTCTATGCTAACGAACGGTTCATTTAGAAATTAGAAAAAGATTGTTAAAGGGGTACGGCGGTGTATGGGTACGAAACATAGACGGTGGGTGCGGCGAAAAAAAAAAAGGTTAGAAGCGTTCGAAATGCAGTGTTACCGGCGAATGATGAGGATACCGTGGATAGAGAAGGTTAGAAATGAAGAGGTATTAGAAAGAATAGGAGAACGGAGGACTCTATGGAAGTCAATGAGAAATAGGCGAGATATGTTGGTAGGACACCTTCTCAGGTATAAAGGTCTAGCCAGAGACATATTAGAGGCAGAAACAGGAGTTAGGAGAGGTATAGGTAGACCTAGGTTAGATTACTGTTGGCAAATAGTTAAGGATGTGGGAGGTTCTAGTTTTAGGAAAATGCGACGATTAGAGAGTATAGGAAGGAGTGAAGGTGCGTGTCCAACCAGTTTTAGGACTGACGACCTTATGATGATGAAGATGATATAGATTAACCAATAAATCAGTACCTACTAGAAATGTGACTTTAATGTCTTCAACAAATTATTTTTACAATACATAGCTACATTAATATTGTGTTGTTGTATTCTGTGAGTCCACATTTCAGATGGCTTTGTGCTAAAACATAAACACCATCACCTTCATCATCGGTGACACTCAACGGTTTATCTCGCGGTAAAACTGTTAAAAGAGGAATGAAAGGAAGCTGAAACACTTATCGCAGTTGGCTTGTTCGCTTGCCAGATGACGGCTTTTCGTTACAAAACTACAGCACACACTCGATGTCAATGACTACGTCACCACTGACCAACTCTCTGCCGATTTGATAGGCTTAATAATGTTCTATTATTAACGTGCTACTTCTTCTAAAAAAAGGGCAATAAATAATTGCACATTCCCGGTAAATAAGTGAATATATATTTCTACATATGGATAGTTGGAAGGAGAAATAGTAAACACTGTGTTTTTTTTTGATAGTTCGATAATTACTTTACAATACAATTTACTAAAGTAAGTGTTTACAATGGTGCCGCTGCCCCAACCGAAGATACTATAGCGGATAATTGCTTTACAGTAAACATTATGTTTAACGAGATCAGTGATTTTTGGTTATTTTGAAATTATTATTTTTGCAAAATTTTGACTTTTAATGCGTATTTAGAAGGCAATCAATACAACTAGGGATATAATGGCTTTCTGAATTGATATGAAAGGGTAGATGATTAATGTGCTTAGATTTGTGGATGACGCAGCAGATTTATTATTCATCAAAAAACGCTTGAAAAAGATATTACAGACATGGAATTAAAAGCTGTTATGAGAGCTTTTGTATGTAAAAGGCTCAAAGTCGTTAACATATTGACCATGATTATGTAATCAAAGTCTAAATATATGAGCTATTCTTCACTGTAATTTGTGAGCTTGTTCACAATACAGTAGTAAAGAAAACCTTTTGTGAACGTGCCTACAGTCGAACTCGGTTATTAAGAACACGACGTGACTTCGTTATAGGCGGGTGGTCGTTATTGGTGATTTTTATTAATATTTTATGGATTAAGAATTAACTAAAGTCAAAATTGCTAAAAAGCTCTTCATTATGTAAAAAATATGTTAACCCTTAACCCTAAATTATTACAATTTTTAGAGAGGAGCTTTTCATAGTTTTTCGTTTTTTTTCCAGTAAAAATAGGAAGGAAGCAAATAAAACAACAATAAAATATCGGAACAAAAGCTCATTACAGAGTTACAACTTTTTTGTGGTTAAAAATCATGCGGTTTGCTTACATTAGTATTAGAAAACAGTGGTTTCATTTTCTTTTTATTGTCTTTCTTATTTAGATTTTCAATTTCCGTCTAACGGAAGTAAGAAATAATTGTTACCACCAATGTGCATATTAGAGAAAATAGCAACAACTAAATAAATTGAAAGAAGAAATTATGATGATATGAAGTAGTTAAATAACTTCTTCTATTACCACTTACGGTTATTATTTTAAGTGTTATATACGGTAACTCCTTTTATGAAACTATAAAATCCTGTAAAACACCATTCTTATGCTGTGCAAAAACTATTGGCGCTTTCTCATACATTTATTAAGCTTGGTCTAAGTTTGACTTAAAATTGTTCAATTTTGATCGGAGATTGTCAATCACTATTTGGCCAAGAATGACAAATGCCTGGTTTGTTACTTCGACCCAAGCCTGGTGAACAGGCTGGAACAATGCTAATCCAAAATTGGGCAGCCGATCTATCCTTGATACTCGAAGCTTAACCGAACTTTAGTTCAATATTGACAAATCCAAACTTGACTGTCCAATATTGGATCAAACTTGTCAAAATGTTAAAAAACCTGGCCTTGACACTTGATGATTGCCTGGACTTTGTACCAGTATTGACAAGACAATACTTTCCTGTAATATTGATGAGCCTATACTCGGTTTATCGCTACAGGTCCAAGTTTGGATCTGTCGTCAACTCCGGCATTCCATACGTATGGTTTTCTGATCAACAATTTTGTACTTTTTGAAATATAGAAAGGAACGAAATGTCTGTCAAAAATAGATCTGGAAAGAATTGGTCGCATTTCTTGTGGAACGCATCCTGTATAGATACGAAATGTGTTTTAGAAAATACCACAAATGGCGCTGTAAACGCCATCTGTAGTACAGTACGATGGTACATTTACAGTCTGGCAGTTTCGACAGAATACAGACCACTTCGAATTATTTTATTCGATTATGGTAACGTGCCTATCACATTGAGGTTAACTACGCCGGGATTCGTTTCAGCAAGTAGATATCCATATATTTAAATGGACCTTGTTGGAGCATACGTAAACCCAAAATGTAGCATCGTACTACAGATGGCGTTTACCGCGCCATTTGTTGTATTTTCTAAAACGCGCTGTTAAGACAGCAGGTAAAAGTTGGTCTGTGTTCTGTCGGAGTTGTCTGCGACGCGCTGATGAGATCCGAAAAAATCGAAATCGCGATCCGCGTCTGGCAGTTTCGACAGAATACGGACCACTTGGAATTATTTTATAGGAAATGTGTGTTTATACAAAGGCAAATGTATAACAATTCATATTTTAATTCCGCGAATTAAGGGATGAGTTTGTTGGTAATACTGAGATATCTCTAATAATGAGAGTCTTAGACGAAAACGTTAAATTTTTCATATCTACGAGTGAATTTCAGTTGTAGTTGTCCTGATTTGATTTGTTAGCATATCGATTTATAATGTTAACAAGTTGGCATTTTTAGCTTTTAAATTAGCTACTTAACCATTAAGTAGGTGACCGTTTTCAAATGAAAATACGTGTTTTTGTACAGTGTATTAACGAAAAATTCGCAGTTATCTGCTTATTAATATGGTGTCTCTATTTCAAAGGAATTTTGCAAGTTAATGAGAATGAAGTTGCCGTTAGCATAAGGCATGCGGTGTTAATTGTAGGCTTCAATATAAAATTGTGTACAATAATCAAGCGAATTGAGTGAGTGTCACAGCCTACTTTATAATAAATAACGTTGTTACTCCCTCAAGCCTACAACAGAGTAACTTTGTGATACACTTTCATCGCAAATTATACATAGTATGCGTGACGTATGTCTAGAAAACCGGGGATTACAAGCACTGTTACACATTAGAAATTTAGTTTGAAAAAGTAGAAGAAAAATAGAATTTCTATGCACCAACATGTTTTAACGTGACGTTATTCGATAAATGCGCTCTTGAATGATGAATAGATTGAATTTTTTTGCGGAAAAAGCTCATAAGTAAAAGTTTTGCTATTTTTCTTAAGAAACTATTATTATTGTTTAAATAGGCCTAATATCACAGAAAATTAACAATGGAATAAAAAATTCAACATCGCAGTTGGCCGCTCATAAAACTCATCATCATAATAAGGTCGTTAGTCCTAAGACTGGTTCGACACGCACCTCCACTCCTTCCTATCCTCAGCTAATCTTCACATTTCCCTAAAACTAGAACATCCCACATTCATAACCATTTGCGAACAGTAATTTAATCTAGGTCTACCTCTACCTCTCCTAACTCCCGTTTCTGTCTCTAATATGTCTCTGACAGACTTTCATGCCTGAGAAGGTGTCCTACCAACCTATCTCGCCTATTTCTTATTGACTTCCATAGAGTTCTCTGTTCTCCTAATCTTTCTAATACCTTTTCATTTCTAACCTTCTCTATCCACGGTATTCTCATCATTCGCCTACAACACCACATTTAGAACGTTTCTAACCTTTTCTTCTTCGCTGCGCCCACCGTCCATGTTTCGCACCCGTACAACGCCGCGTTCCAAACGACGACACGACCCTGCGCTATCCTCTGCTTTATATCCCTACTACTCCTTCCGTCCTGACTTATCTGATTTCCTAGATACCTAAAATCAGTCACTTCTCCTAATTTTTCATCTCCTATCATTATATTCGCTTTTTCCCTACTTTTTCTTCCCTTGCATATCAGTATTTTTGTTTTACTTTAATTTATTTTCATACAGTACGGTAGTTAACTCTAACTCCTCCCTGCTAGATGCTATACCATCTGCAAATCTAAGCATCCTTATCTTTTGCCCTATCTATGTATCCCTAAAGTTGTACTACCCTTAATGATTTTGATCACGTCTTTTATGTATAGATTAAAAAGTAGCGGTGAAACTGTGCATCCCTGTTTGCCTAACTTAAACTCCTACAAAACTAGCCATAAAATTTAAAACTCATTACAATTAATAAGGACAAATTCAGGATCTACTTTTATTTTAACGCGAAAACTGCGATAAAGTCTACATTGGTCAGAAATGAAGACCAGTATTACGGCGAATATTTACCAATTTGAATGGAATTTTCCGCTTATTTTTGTTTTTATTGTTGTTGTTATTTTTAAAAGTTTAATTTCCTGCACTGTTATATGGAAGCACAATATTTACTTAAAACCTCACGCGAAGGAGTGTGGATGAACCACAGGAACTGAATCATTACAGTTTCCTTTATGAAAGGAAGTCATCTAAATTACAATCTGAACAAGATGATCCCTTATTGGCGGAAATTAATATGTTGTTAAGTAGTTTTAAGTGAAAGTACAGCGCACTGCATCTGATTATTAAATAAACCTTTGGAGTCATTCAATTAATTTTATCTACACGTAGGTTGGTAGCAGGTATGTATGTATATACATATGGAAAATGATTTATCTTCGGGAATTGAATAATAAGATCTTCTACTTATCATGGATAGATATAATGTCAACATATTTAGAGTCTCCAAAAAGTCTATATTTCAATAAAACTCTGAAACACAAAATTCCCCATAAATTATATAAATATTTAAAAAATGTAATAGATAACTCGCTTCAATTAAAAGAAGTTAAACTACGGTGTGTTAATTTATCAATTATTTATTAAATATTGTGATTGTGACAACACAAACTTAATTGTATTGTATTTTATTTGTACTGTAGCCGATATTCTTTTGAACGCCTTGTATATATTTGATCGAATTCACTCAATTTGTACTTAAACGATTTTTAGTTGCTAACTACAGTAGAATCCGCTTATAATGACATCGAAGAGAGAGGAAAACAAACAATTTTCTATTTTGGTTGGATATTTAGTTTAATAGAAAGAAAAACTACAAATTGTATATATTTATTAACAGATAAAGAAAAAGGACGATGAATTGTAATATCAATATACATAAGAATGAAACGAAAATGTTATTATTAATCATTTGGGTTACTATAGCCGGATATGATTTCTTGAGAATCAGTCATAACAAACGATATGTCATTTTAAACGGAGTCATTATATCCAGACTTTCCTATAGATAAATTAATATGAAAACCAAACTTAACACTGCAATTACTTCATATTAAGCGGTTGGTCAACATAGGCGGAGTCATAATAAGCGATTGTATTCGATAAAATTAGAAAAACGGATTATGAATTTTTGCAATTGAAAACTAAGAATCGCGTGGTACAATTTTCCTTGCTGATTGTTTCGGAACACCCTGTACATCTATCCTATTATGTCGTATTAGCGGTTAAAACCTTTTTAGGCTCCGACGCCTGACGATAAAGCACATTAAATAGAATTTCGCCCACGATAAGAGGCAGGCCAGAAATTCAAAACTATAACAATGCCCGAGACAATGTATTCTAGCTACGTGGCATTAATATTCATGTTTCTAATATTCCGCGTCCTTTAATCGGGACACAAAGGACTTACTCGAACGGCAATGCGACCGGAGATGTTTTCATATAATGTACCTACGCTCACGCAACTTTTAATTATTGTACTTGAACTTCATATTAATGTTTGAAAGGAATTATGGTAAAAAGAAGTTCTCTTCTGAATCATCATTAATAAATAATAGATGTACCGTTCCAAGATCGCAGTTGCGTTGTCCCGATCTTGACACGACTCAGCTAACGGAATTTTTATCAAATTCTACCTTGGTATACGTAAGTAGATTAAGAATCTTCAGAATAAAACTGAATCGATACTGTTGTTGTTGTTACCGACTTAAGAATATGGTAGATGGAATAAATAGGCAATTTCAAAGTCAAACAACTCATTGGTTTCTAATCATATCCCACATGAAATAATGATATTCCGAACAAAAACTCCGGGAAAATCAATAAGCAAAAAGGTGATCAGGTTATTATCAAACCGGCGCGTAGTCGGCAACGTCCTTTTTGCAGCGATGTTGCAAAACACTGATCAATAACGGCTTTTTAACTTTGCCGGCGGACCAGTCAGGGTCATAAACCATACGCTGGACGACACATACATGACCACGTAACAAATGAATTTCATGAGATTTACAGAAAAATGTAGGTGGAAAAGCTCGATGGTAATATAAATAACTGAACAGTCGATATACAAGTGAGATAAAATCTTTATCGAACATGGAAATTACACATTTCTTTGTTTTTTTTCGTTGATGTCGCACAAATGAAAACGCAGAATTTGGTGAACATGCGGAATTTATTAGTCATTCTCCTTCTTTCATCGAATCTTTAAGGTGCAAAGAGGTGAATGGTCCTGTTTTATATCATTCTACACTAGCGCTTCCTAAATTCAGTCTGTAACATTTACATAACTTTAAATAAAATGGATGCGATACTGACAAAACAGTGCTGTATGAAAATAAATAAAAGTAAAACAAAAATACTGGTATGCAAGGGAAGAAAAAATAGGCAAAGAGCGAATATAAAGATAGGAGACGAACAATTAGAAGAAGTGACCGATTTTAGGCATCTAAGAAGTCAGATAAGTCAGGACGAAAGGAGTAGTGAGGATATAAAGCAGAGTATAGCGCAGGGTCAAGTCGCCTTCAATAAAAAGAAGACACTTCTATGCTCGCGAAAGGTTAATTTAGAAATTCGAAAAAGTTTGTTAAAGGTGTATGATTGGAGCGCGGCGTTGTATGGATGCGAAACATGGACAGTGGGAGCGGCGGAAAAGAAAAGGTTAGAAGCGTTCGAAATGTGGTGTTATAGGCGGATGATGAGGATATGGTGGGTAGAAAAGGTTAGAAATGAAAAGGTATTGGAAAGAATAGGAGAACAGAGGACTCTATGGAAGTCAATAAAAAATAGGCGAGATAGGTTGGTAGGACATCTTCTTTGGCATGAAGGTCTAGTCAGAGACATGTTAGAGGTAGAAACGGGAGTTAGGGGAGGTAGAGGTAGACCTAGATTAGATTACTGTTCACAAATAGTTAAGGATGTGAGTTGTTCTAATTTTAGGGAAATGCGAAGATGAGTCCGGATAAGAAAGAGTGGAGGTGCGTGTCCAACCAGTCTTAGGATTGACGACCTTGTATGATGAAATATTTAAATCACACTAATCAATCAATTCCACTCAAGTTAAAGTATCTTCAAACCAATTCCTTCACATTATATGTAATACAATTTCACTGGATTATTATTTGCAACCACATACAGAATAACTCAAAACACTAACGGGAGCTGCTACATTTAGGAAATAATCATCAGGCTTTGGTTACCTACATTCGTTTGATGTGGGTTAATTATGGTTAAAGAACCGGAGCTGGTATGGTAATAATCAGCAATTATGAACACACTCTTGTTGTTATTGTTCCAGATGACCATTCGGTTTTTGTTTTATATCTGTGGAAGGTGAAACCTATCGGTAATTTCGCTACTCGAGGGCATAAAGAACAGCAAGCGATAACGTGTCGTCATGCTTTACCGACACGAATAATTTATGCAGTTGATAGGCGAAGCAGCGCTAGAAACCGTGTCAGAAATTAATCCTTTGTTAATAAAAATTTGATTTACCGGCTCGGCGGCTGTTTATATGAGACACAAATAGGGCACGTGCCTAAATCTAGTACAGATCCACTCTGAAGTTCACAAATAAGTAAAAGCAGGCAATATATAGTCATTGTGAACATAATTTAAAAGAATTGTTCGTTAAATTTATTAATACGTATTGTTTTTCGCTCTAGTTGAATTACTCAACGCTTCTAATTATCGTGCACCCGATTCGGGGTGGGGCTCTTCGGTTCATGGAATAATTTCCAAAAGCCTAATGAAGTGCTATCGTAGTAATGTCTTTTACATTTATCAAAGCTGAGCGTACATTTAGTTAATGTGCTGCCGCCGCGTATACTTTCAATTTTTACGGGATGTATTTCCGCAAGTGCAGCTTGTGTTGCTGTTTTGTTACCGCTGGGCAGGCGAGGCGTACATTTAGTAGCTGGTGCTGACGTCGCGTATATTTTCGAATTTTAAGGGATGCATGTCCGCAGGTGTAGCATGTGTTGATGTTTTTGTTAGCGCTGTGCTGGTGAGGCGTACATTTAGTAGCTGGTGCTGACGCCGCGTATATTTTCGAATTTTAAGGGATGCATGTCCGCAGGTGTAGCATGTGTTGATGTTTTTGTTAGCGCTATGCTGGTGAGGCGTACATTTAGTAGCTGGTGCTGGCGCCGTGTATAATTTCTGATTTTACGGTGACGTATGATTGTAGGCGTGACGTGCGCTGATGTTAAGTATATTTACTTAGTAATATTGCTTTCCTACCGAAACGAAATACATAAAGAGCATTAAAAAAATTCCTTCGAACTAAAGATAACTGATTTTCATAGTACCTATATTTGTTAAGGGAACTGGATTTGAATCTTTTGCCTGTTAGCTAGGGATAAGTCAGATGCCCCATTTGACCCACCTCCTTCTGGCTACATCCATGTTGACATGTGTACTTAAACTAGATACATATCGCCTATTAAAAATTTGACGAGTTGTTTTAATTCTCGTTCGTTCTACATTTCACAATCAGTATGTACAATCGCAATTCTTGCGCATTAAATATTAACTGCAATCGCATGTGTGCGAATGCGTTCTCTACAGGATGTTTATTAAAAAATATCAAACGAGCCTTAGTCTCGGTAATTATTCAACTATCCGTTACGCCGAACGTTACAAAAAGCCAATGAGCTTTCAATGTATCTTTCTTTCTTCGCCAGTTGCTACGAATAAAGATATGATTATCGGTATGCAAATGCGTTTTCTCCATTTAACAGGATTCCTATCTCATTTTTGTTTTTGGGGAGCGGTCATTTCTTCAATAGTGATGAAGAACGATTAATTTCTACAAAAAACCCTTGTTTGTTTATTGCAAATAGTGAGTGTTAATGGTAAAAACTGTTTTGACTATTCATGTTGAGAGAAATTGTTTCATGGGCAATAATAGCGGATACATTGTGTACCAAGTAGGCTAAACTATAGTTGGAACATTAAAAAAATTGACATAGTCTGCAATAAAACTGGACTAGGGCGATTGCTGACAGAACACCTACTTTTGCTCGCGACAGATGTTATAGGGATATCGTAAACATAGAAAAGAGATGTCAGGTAGGAATTGCAGCGAACACTAATAAAGGAATAGTACATAACGATCGAATTGCCACCCGAGCCTTCTGAGACAACCCTGTTTCTTCCCGAGGTACGTATACTATTTTTTGTCATGTTTGTGCGGAAAGCTCGTCATTAAATTGATAGTTGGCGAAATAAGAGTAAATGATTTAGAGGTTAGAAAGACATTGTCATTGAACAACTGATTTCTGCGCATGCCTATAAACTTCAGCGCATGCGCTCAAAAGAATAATTTCATTGCCTCCCGACTAAAACACGGCTGAAAAGAGGCCATTTCTTCCCTATTTCATAGAACGCAAAACGATCTTTCCGCGCTAACATGACAAAAAAGGAATAACATTACACCAATTGATGTGTAAGAGAAAGAAATGCAGACAAGCAACGTTTAATCATGTTAACAGAATCGGACTTTAAAGAAAGTTCAACATTCTTAGGAAAGGCGCATGTTTAAAGATATAATTCCAATCAGGCAGTTATGAAGCCTTTTGCGTACCTAAGTAACCTCTAACCGCTGCAGGGCTTACTATTATTCGGTTATTTTTTTTTCACTTTGATTGTACTACTCATGAAGCATTTCCTAACTTAACAAGGGCGTGTTCAAAACGAAGCAAATGACTACAGTCCCAAGTGGAAACAAGAAAGAAGATACGTCCATTCTCACAGATAATCGATTGCGGATTTTGCCAATTTTGATCGTCCGAACTATATACAGTTTTTATCAGAAGTAGTGAAAAAGTCGAGGCAATATTAGCAGTGGGAACAGTGTTGAAAAACATATCTCCTAACACTTGAAATTACCATTTCATTTCGATGATTATCCTGGAAATGCGTGATCACAGTTCATAGTTCTATGTATTCGATGGAATTTAGAAGGAGAAACTTCTATATTCACTCATAGATTCGAGACAAAAAATGCTGAAGTCGTAGACCCTTGTATTATAAAAACCAAAATGAATAAAAGCTGTTACATTATTTCACAAATGTTTTATTAGAAACACTGTACGTACTTTTCGTCTTCTTCGCAAAATATTATGATTTTAATTTTTCATGAATAATCTTTGTTTTTCAAATTCAACATGAAGTAAAGATCGCCCATACTAGTTCAGCTTTTTTAATTTATTCACAATTTCAAAAAGAATCCATTTTCGCATTATCTTGTTTTGTCAACATCAAAAGAAACCGGAGCTTGCTTAAAATTTATGATTTATGAAAATGTTACCAAGTGTTTTATTAATTATACTTTTTTGTGTTTAATTAAAAGTATAAAAAGTAGGTACCTACACTATTTTACATACTTAGGGTGCCTATAATGAATAAAAATTGATCGAATAATTAATTGTATCTACACATGCGGACATCTATGTATTATTCAGTTGAAACCGTTACATCGAAAATGAACATGGTGAATCGTTTACATCCATCTGTTATTGCATGATTAGATAATGGATAATCCCTTTGTGAATATAATCACCTCCTCATTATCCTCGGCGTTGGTATAATTACCTCATTTAGGATAGTAACATGTGGGTTACAACGTTATGGATATCATTAAAACGTTAATAATACAATGTGTGGTTGACGATATGTTTATCGTGTGAACCGTGGTGAGAAAATATTACACTTTTCCTTTGATTAAAAACTGTAAATTTCACTCGATAGCATGTCACCTTATTTAACATTGGATCTATACCATTCGTAGTACTTACTTACCGCAATACATATAAATTTCTATTTAAATCGGCAAATAAAGAGAAATTAAATACCTACAAATACTTATTTAGGTATTGAGAGATTGCGTAGCTTATTTTTTAATGTCATAAATATTCCTAAGTAATCCTAGCAATCCTCCTTCGTTTTAATATACACTCGTCCTACCGTTCGTGCCAGTTTTTAAACACGAATGTCACACCATCTGTCTCCAGCTTCTCGTAGTGTGCTCCACAGCTTTGATGACCTTATGATCGCTTTTGAATTTCCCTCTACTGAACGAAAACTTAATTTCGGAGATTTGTCAGAAACCGCAAGGAGCCAAATCTGGACTGTACGGTGAATGTTGTACAGTTGTGATAGCATAAGCGCTCAAAAAATTCACTTCGACTCGGGCATTGTCATGATGCAGTAAAATTTTGTAATAATTTGTTGTAGCGGTTAGGCCTTGACGAATACCGTGATGGTACAAAATCAACGAAGATTGTCATTATAACCTTAGCGATACTGCAATTTTTCTTTGTTTTTTGAAGTGAAACTTTTTTACGCACGGTAGGATAAATTCGTTTCATGCGAGTTGCTATGTAACGAAATCATGCAACGGATGTCTCGTAGCGGGGATCGCTTGAGCCGTGAGCGCGCTTCAATGCAACGTTCGTTACAGGCAAGTTCGGTATGTATAGAGTAAAATTTAAATTTATAGTGTATAAATAATACCATTAAACCAATTCCTTAACCCCTATCCGGGTATGTTTGTGTGTTTGAAGAAGTTTCACTTCAGTAGCGTGTTGTATAATTACACGTTGTATTTTTTTTTTTACTGATAATGCTGTTGTTTCAGTTCCGGATTACATCTAAAATCCGGGTTTTCCCGAGTTTCACCGAAATTTTCGGTTGCGCCAGCTTTTGTCCATGCTGAATATGATTGGCGAATTTCTAACTCGGAACGACCTGCAGCTATGAGTATCACTAGCCTTCAGTGTACACTTTCTCGCAGTAGGGTCATCATCATCATTACTTTTTGAATTGCCTTTGTACATCCAGTAGGTACTTTTAAGTTCGTTTACTAACAAATTTGAACTTTCACAAAGGCAACTGAGTAAGCAATTAAAAGAATTTGTCGCAGTTTTTGCTTTCTTGTAACAACTGTGTCCAACACGATTTACGCAATATTTCTGGCAGAGATATGCAATTATTGAAATTAAATAATTTTACGGTTATCTCTTTCAAAACAATGGGCCACGCTTAAAAACCAACGTGAATTACCTACTGTATTATTATGGCAAAATGTACTCAACATCTATTTAATTTTGTCACAGCTAGAGCAATCATCTTATCTGTAACTAATGCATCAATTACTTGCTCTAGAAATTGTACAATTAATTTTGAAATTGCAAATGTTCTTAATGGTTTTCCTTGGCTGCAATCTTTTTTTGTATCTACAACAGAATTTTTATTTGCTTGAAGTTGTGAGTGAGCAAATTTGCATTTTTTTAAATATATTTGTTTAAATCAGACTTATTTATAGATTTTTGCCAATTTTGATCGTCCGAACTATATACAGTTTTTATCAGAAGTAGTGAAAAAGTCGAGGCAATATTAGCAGTGGGAACAGTGTTGAAAAACATATCTCCTAACACTTGAAATTACCATTTCATTTCGATGATTATCCTGGAAATGCGTGATCANTTGCTTTATACCTACATAAGAAAGCTATAGATGGAATTAATAAACGGTATCGACAATTTATAGTAAGTAAATTACGGGCTTGGACGTTATTGCAATCGATTAATGTTCAACTGTGATGATGGCAGATGATATATTAAATGTTTTTGCCGCATCAGATTAAAAGCCATTTAATTTTCAATTACATATTTACAAAGGATGTAACACGTTTACCGTTAGTCTCAATGTTGATCAAAATTGTTTTTGTATCATTTATCGATTATGATTTTCAAAAATTCACAAACCACCCAAAAATGATTTTTCTTCTATTCCTTTAAGATAACTATTACGAAATAATTGCTTTCTTTAAAGTACATACAGTGTAATTTTTAAGTATATTGCATTTATTTGCAATTTAATTTTGATGTTATACAAATGTCTAGTTTCGTTCTACTATTAAAGGATACTGGTTTTTCTTGAAAAATAATACTGAAGAAAAATATTAATCCAAAAATTAGGACGATTTTTAATATTTAGGTATCCTTAATTTTATGAGTCAACAATTCTACATGAACTAAAATTATTTATATTTTAGTAAGTTATAATTAATTGAAAAGTAAATATTAGGAAGGGAGTCAGACAAGGATGCACACTGTCACCGCTACTTTTTAATCTATATAGACGCGATCAATATCATCAAAGACAGTACAACTGTAGGAATAGATATACAGGGACAAAAGATTAGTATGCTTAGATTTGCAGACGATATAGCAGTATTAGCATCTAGCAAGGAGTTAGAGATAGCTTTAAATAAAAGGGGAGCGATATTGATAAAAGAGTATTGCATGAAAATACATACAAGTAAAACAAAAATACTGGTATACAAGGGAAGAAAAAGAAGAGAAAGAGCGAATTTAAAGATAGGAGACGAAAGATTAGAAGAAGTGGCTGATTTTAGGTACCTAGGAAGTCGGATAAGTCAGGACGCAAGGAGTGGTAGGGATATAAAGCAGAGGATAGCGCAGGGTCGAGTCGCCTTCAATAAAAAGAAGTCACTTCTATGCTGGCGAACGACTAACTTAGAAATTGGAAAAAGTGTTAAAGATGTATATTTAGAGCTCGGAGTGAAAGTGCATGTCCAACCAGTCTTAGGACTGACGACCTTATGAAGATGATGAAGTTATAAAATTAAAAATACTAGCAAATATTATTGGTTTTTTCCAATTTTTCAAATAAATATATTTACATTGTTTTCAACAAAAACGTAAAATTTTTTCGTTCTATAAACAGGTACATAAGCCACTTCTATAAGGACAAAAATCGACTTTGGCTTGGCGTATAATTTACTTTATGATTAAATATATTGTAAAAGGATAAAAATATTTATATAAATTGGCATGATATTAACGTTATTCCCGCAGTTGCATGTTTAAGCATAAGTACATGTTATTTATAAGTGTTTATGGTGTTTTTGAAGGTCAGTTTCCCATGCGAATTTGTGTCGTTCAACAGTCGCAGTCGTGAGTACTTGCTACCTCAACCCCTAATTCCGCAAACACCACGGCTGGAAAAATACCTCTATAAATACCTTTTACGGGGCCAAATGAGAACGATGATTATAGGTGGTGTTTCATGAAATTCCCCGTTCGTAACATTTTTGTATGTTATTGAGAAACTAAATACAATGTTGTTTTCAGGTTTTCACTCACAGACGCCTGGCTACACATTATAACGTGATGAACATGGACATTACGAAAGATTTTCCCTTTCTATTATTATTTCTTATAAAAATGTCTTTTTTACTAACACAAAAACCTACTGTAGATTTTATATCAACCCCTGTACAGTATTTTTTTTACTCAAAAAGAAATTAGAAAGGGTACATTCAACACTATCCACCTCTGACTGCGGCAGGTATGTTGTAGGGTACCTAATATGGGAATATTCAAAAGAAAATTGATCTAATATGTAATAGTTTTGAGAATATTTAAAATAANATACCTACTGTAGATTTTATATCAACCTGTACAGTATTTTTTTTACTCAAAAAGAAATTAGAAAGGGTACATTCAACACTATCCACCTCTGACTGCGGCAGGTATGTTGTAGGGTACCTAATATGGGAATATTCAAAAGAAAATTGATCTAATATGTAATAGTTTTGAGAATATTTAAAATAAAAGAAGAATTCAAAATAAATTCATTAACTAATTCAGTTCAGATTTTCTCTTAAAATGTGAATTCCACAAATGTTAAACTCATTTTATATAATTACAAGATTTTACGTGTTGATGTCCTAAATAGGTGTTTAAGATTATCGAAAATATAATAATTTGATAAATATTTCTGACTAGGATCATCAAGATTTTATAGAATAAACATATACTTTGACAGTGACGGTCCTTTTTTATCGAGGTGAAAAGATAGGGATAGGGGTTATTTTTCCTGGATTAAAGGTACCCTATGTTCTTTTCTGTACCTCGGACAATGTGTGTACAAAATTTCATGATGATTGGTTTAGTAGTTAAAACGTGAAATGGTAATAAACGAACACACTTAAATTCCAATTTACAATAATTTTTAGTTAGAATTACTCATTATTAATGAATATTAAAAAAATACAGATTACAGAAATTATTTATTACTATTAACAGATAACTCACCAAAAAATGCAAAACCCATCGATATATAGTCAGAATTTGATTGATACATACCTATAACAAACAAAAATAACAATAAAAATCAAACTCATACTATCAGTTATATTTTATCTAAAAACAAGTAAGAAAAGCAAGCAAATTTAATAATTTTACATACAGTATCATCATTATCATAAAGTCGTCAGTCCTAAGACTGGTTGGACACGTACTTCCACTCTTTCCTATCCTGAGCTAATCTTCGCATTTCCCTAAAACTAGAACAACCCACATCCTTAAATATTTGCGAACAGTAATCTAACCTAGGTCTACCTCTACCGCTCCTCACTCCTGTTTCTGCCTCTAATATGTCTCTGACTAGACCTTTATCCATGAGAAGGTGTCCTACCAACCTATCTCGCCTATTTTTTATTGACTTCCATAAAGTCCTCTGTTGTCCTATTCTTTCTAATACCTCTTCATTTCTAACCTATCCTCATCATTCGCCTCTAATACCACATTTCGAAAATTTAAGACTATGCAGATATATGTGATTCATTTGTGATTTTATAGTGCACTAAAAATTGAAACAGCTACAAGTAAGTATAATCCAAATAACATTTCTTATCTTTCTCTTAAATTCAAATTTAAATTCTGGTCAAATAAAATTACAATTTTAGTAGAATGAATTGAAGTAGTTATTTCTTTGGGATGTAGCAACTGGAAAAAGAAATGACATTAAAGGCATCCAATTCAACAAAAATGAGAAGTAAATCGAAATATGCTAATTCTGAGTTTACAATCATAAGAGATGATCTCTATGTAAATTGACTATTTTATAATTTTTACATTTGCATATAAACATTGTATACCTACTGTTATTGAACGGGTTGTATCGATACTTGTGGCTACCAAGGTAGTGGTCGGGAATATTTTGCAAATTGCTTTTGGCGTTGAAGCATTTATTTATGAAATACAACTTCAATTTCTTAAGATGTTGTACATATTAACCACACGAAGAAAATAATACAAACTAATAAATAAAAATGTATAAATGTGGTTAACTGAATATACAGTTACTTATCAAGAAAGTTAATAAAAAGCTTATTAGGTATATTTGCATAAAGTCCATTTTGTGGTGGAATACCAACGGTGTTAATGTTTTATTAATATTAAAAACATGTAATTCTTTTACTAACTAAAGATCAGTTCTTCTATTATCTTCGTATCGATTAATGTAAATAATCACTCGACGGATTTCATTGTTAATTTTAATCGAAAACATTAACTGTTATGCTAGAAATGTTCAAATACCATTTCGAGAAGACCAAACGAAGATGTCTGTTATAGTTAAACTTAAATTCATTCTTGATTACTGTATTCATATATAAACCAGCTTTCGGCCTGTATTTTATTACCAATACTAAACCGTCAATATATTGACATTGATCTCTTCGAATATAAATATTAACCCCTTTCATATTCAACTACTGACTACCAATGATTATTAACCATGTTTATGGATTTAAATATTAAACCTAATAACTAATAAATAGTATTTAACTACTGATAAAAATGCTCAAAATTTCCAGTCCTTTTCATGACTTAAAAGCACTGCATTTCAAGTTCAGTCATGAACAATGGAGCAAGTAGTTGAGACCGGTAAACGACTTACTCTGTAAAAGTGTTTTGAAATTTGTAATTCAAATGACTCCAAGATCTTTCAGAGAGCATAAGGAAATGGATCTAATTGCTTCTGAAGTAATTGGTACTTCGAAGTTCTTGGATTTTAAAATGTAATTGGGGTTTCAAAGGCTAAAGCAGTCTATGGAGGGACTTTCGGCTAAGGGCTTGAAACTCTTTTGGGTTGACTTTGTTCAACTCTAGCAGTAATAAGTAATTAAAGGTGGTGATATACACTAGCTGTTACCCTTAACGATTTATTTTAACTTTTTAATAATCTAAAGCACAAAATTAATATAAAATGTATGTCACTTATCTAAAAATATGAATATACAGTCGAACCTGGATAAGTGAGAGCTCAAGGGACCGCGATCTGTTTCTCTCTTATATAGATTTCTCACTAACCCGAGTTTCTAGCTTAGGGGAGACCGGGGATGGTTGACTAGTTTTTTACTGAATAGTTCATATTTTTTGTGTTTTAATGTATATAGAGAAGAAAAGCATGTTAATTGATAGAAAATCTATTAACCTAATAAAAATATGTAATATTTAGTTCCTAGTTTAGTATAATAGTGATGATTTAATGCATTTTACAAAATATTAAATCTTAGTCAATCTACCCCTGACCCGGGGTAGGTAGACCATATGCCCGGGGTAAGTTGACTCATGTACCAGTAAGAGTCAAATCATGAGAAGGAGCAAATAATTAAACATTTTTTTAATATAATTGAACCTTTTGTTAAAAAATAAACTGGCTGAAGTTTCCTCTTCTAGATTAGTAAAAATTTGTCAATTTTTTATATATTCCACTGTGTCCAGGGTTAATTCTGCTCTAGTCAATTTCGGATTCTGTTCTAATTTTTCTTTTAATTTGGCCACGTAACGATTTAAAAGTCCAATAAAAAGTTAATTTATGTGTTGTTTTCAACTACATATTTCATTAATTATTCAACCAGCCCCGAAAAAAATTGGTGTACCAACCCCAGGCGCCATTTTTAATTTTGATCGCATGGCTAGCCTAAACACTGCCGTCGACTTGAAAAATAAGATATGAAATATGATAAATGTGCCCTCATTAAATGCTAGGACTAATAGAAAAATGATTTACATAAAACGAGTAGGCATCAGATCAAAAAATACAATATATCAAAATATTACTTATGTGATTGAAATATGAAAAACATGTCAGTGTTCGAAAACAACGCACGACCGTGATGTGACGCTTCAGACAACTGAGCGGGACGCGAAATGTAATCCTTGGTTATGATCAGATGACATAGTTCTCACTTATCCAGGTTCCACTGTATTACAAAATTTCAAGTATTTCGTTAATGTTTTTGCCAATTTATACGCCCTGTATGTATTGTATGGATTTGTTACACAATTAACTAAAGGTAGTCCAGTATAAATGGATTGTTTTCAATTTTTCTTAAGAATCTTTCGATTTATCGTCCTTCCAGATTTGGAAATAGGAAAACATGCCACTAAATACCCAGAATGGAGACAAAGTCTTAGCTTAACGCCCACATTAGTTTTGCAACGACTACGATCCAATTTCGTTTTAAATAATCTTCTGTAAGTAATCCTTAAATTACCACAAGATATATACATATGTATCTACAATCAGATTTTCACGGTCATACGTTGACTATCCCACCGGAAATACGAAAGGCACCTACGTGTAATTAAGTAAGTACACGGAGGAAAAAAGGTGCGAGATCTAACCTGAATATCACTAGACCATGTAGATACACAATTTATTCGTACAATAAATTAGCGTAGAATAACATGAATATCTCCAAAACTATAGAAAGAATAAGTCACCCATTGTGGTTTAAGTGACATTACCATTAGATTTTTATACTAATCATCATCATAAGGTCGTTAAGACGGGTTGAATACGCATCTCCGCACGTCTACTCTTTCCTATACTGAGCTAATCTTTGTATTTCCCTAAAACTAGAACAACTCACATCACAATAATCTAATCAAGACAATAATGTGCCAAATAAGGTATGCAAAATTTTTTATTTTAAAAAACAACCAGCGTTTCGCCTCAGTTTGGGGTCTTTATCAAGGTATTTTTAAAAGTCGGTGATTCTTAGTGCATTAACCAGTCGAAAATGCACCCAACGAAAAAACATCACTCATAAACACACGTAGAGATAAAATAATAAATAATAAAAATCATTAAAAATTTGAATAAATAAAACTGTAAATAAATATAAATTAGTTAAAAAACGTTAAAAAGTAAACAGCTAAGATGTTAAATACCTCTTGGTGTTCTACTGTGTAATTTTTAGCTGTTAACTTTTAATGCTTTTTAATTAATTTATACCTATTTATTTTTTAATTTATTCGTTTTTAATGATTTCAATTATTTATTATTTTATCTTTACCTATGTTGTGAGTTATGATTCTTCTTTATTCTGAGGCAAAACGTTGGTTGTTTTTTAAAATAAAAACTTTTTCACCCCTTCTTTGGCACATATTATTTTGTTGAAACCACCGAGGGGAAGAATTATTGAATGTAATCTATGTAAGTCTACCTGTACTCCTGTTAACTTCTGTTATGTCTTCCAGTTTGTCTAACTAGCTCTTCATGCCTGAAAAAGTGTTTTTTTTTATTTTGTTCTTCAACACTTCTGTATTATGCAGCCTCATTTATTTATACATATTTATTTATTTATATTTTAATTTATTAAGTATATTGGACACACCGTTCCACACCTGTTTTGCAATCAAATATTGGCATCGATTTTTCGTCTATTTTCCATTACCTGATTGAACTGAAACTTTACAAGTAAAATTTTTATGGTTCTGATGGCAATAAAAATTTACAAGGATAAAAAGGGAACGGTGGCCTCGATTTCCTCTTTTAACGTTCAGAGAGGTGTACATATCTACCACCTAGTCAACCTGTCCCATTATAACAGTGAGGATGTGCTTCATATGGAATAAAGTCAACCTTTTGTCAAACAAAATATTGAAGATCACCAAAAATAAACAAATATTTAGTGACGAGGAAAAGCCCGCATTAGAAAGTTACTTCAAGAAGGCAGTTGATATTTATTAGAGATTTACACCTTAAAAAACGAAAGAACGTTTACCTATCAGTTTGGGAATAAAATTATAAATCTATCCCGTGCTTTTGGAACAAAAAACTAATTACTGCTGAAGATTGGTTAGGAAGTTTCCTGAAACGATATCCTGAACTCTCTATAGAATTTCCTCAAGGTACTGGTTTATCTTGAGACATATCGTTCAACAAAAGCACCGTAAATTTGTTTTTCGACAACTTGAAAACCATTTACAAACGTTTGAATCTATGTCCTAACGATATTTAGAACCTAAATAAGTTATAGAATTGGAGTCCACTTCGGAGAAGGAAGGACCTTTGAAAAAACTCGCCACTAACTCCAACCGACGACAGCCTTTATACCCGAATCGGGACAGCCTCACTTAAATGTTGAAGTTGTTTACACATGTGCACCCCTGCAGTGTTTAGAGGAGTCCGCGGATAGACAAAGATCCACTTACTCACTCATACACACACACACACACATACATGCAAACAGAAACAAAAAAAGAGGACAAAGACGTGGATTACTAACAGTAAGGGTTTTGCCGGGTATCCGGCGCAGCTAATTCTGGATATCCAGTTATCCGGTGCCCGATAGAATCACTATCCGGTGCATCACGAAAATTCATCATCCATTCTTCTGTGCATAAGTCATAAGCCACAGAAACATTTAGATCAGAAAATGATTAAAGTCACAATCAACTTTTGTAGTTATCATTTTATGGTAGTTTCGGTTTAGTTATTAATATTTAAGGCTGGGTAATCGTAAGACAAGATCAGCAGGGAGATGTTATAAATGAGTCAGTTGTGGCAATGGAACGAGCACAGAATTTATTATCTCAGCCTTATCGTCTCCAGAACGCGAAACCGTAGTCAAGTAACAGTATTCGCTTTTTAATATTTCCTCCAGTAATGAACTACTGCCGTTGTCGGTTCGATATGCTTCGACCTCCTTTGGAACATACCTACTTATGACGTTTCCGTGCTGTCATTTCAAAATGTTCAAACAGCAAAAAACATCTTTGTTTCATTTAAAAATATTTGCCTTAATCTCACATTTATGCTACTAGATTGCGTTTGATTGAGATTCTGCGAAATTCTGAAGAACTTAAATTTACTTTTCGTCATTAAAGAACAAATTTCATCAATACTTATACTTCGTTTACTTTCTGTAGCGATGTGACCTTCAGTTTGACCGGTGCAAAGTAGAAAAGAACAGCATTAGGCCAGAAAATGAAGGAGACAACTCTCGGTCAAACTTTTAACCGGTGAGGAGCGTATATCCACTACAATTGCAATACTCAAATGTGCTGTTATTGGTACCATTTACTACTAAAACTATCAACGAGATGTTTATTTATATTTGAAGACATATTAAAGGCTTTAACGCTTGTTTTCGACTCGCACTACTATTCATGATTAAACAAAACTTTTGGCAGGTACTGTATGAAAAAGTATGTTTAATGAACAAGAGTCGAGAGTATAATCAGCTTTTTTAGGGGGCACATCGCTAGAGAAAGTAAATGAAGTATAAATATAGGTACCTCACAGAATTCTAAAAACTCACTCACTCAAATTACAACAAAACTTATCCTCTGCGGACACTTCTCTTCAATAGGTAAGTTTCGTGGTAACTAAGATGAAGTTTATTGGTTTATCTATTCAGTTACTTGTCTTAAATTTCTACTTTTTAGCTTAATGTTGGTATAAGGACTGCTTTAACCTTATTAATTTAGCAACCTCTACAAACAATTATATTTCGACTTAGAAAAATTACTTTTGCTTGCCGGAAGATAATATCATTATAGATTAACATAATCGTACTGTATGAAAGTAAATAACTCTTTTTGAATGGTTTTAAAACAAATTAATCGTCTTGTTGTATGTGACCGACAAGGTCTGTCAACCAATTTCTTCTGAAGTTCTCATTCGAACTCCACTGAAATTAGTCAATTACGACATTCTTTTGTTTTCATTGAAAATCAATGTTGTCTTATGTGACATCTAGTCCTTTAGCCCTGTTCGGTGTCATTCGCGGCAATAATTGTGGAATTCCAGCGGTGAAGTCACAATCGCAGGAAGTGCACGACAAGAAACCCGTCGTCGTCACTAACTACTGCTCTACTACGTATCTACTAAATAAGTTTAATCGAAAAATGAGACAACAGAGACACTGAACCTACTCACTGCTAAGGTGGCAACCTACACGTAACCCAAGATTGGAATACAAATCGGAATGCAAATCAGTTGCTCTTGTAAACATTTAAATGCGAATTGATACTAGTCAGTTATCTAATCGGTTTGTGCTTTGTGGTATTTCGAAAACATTCCCTGGATTTATTGTCAATGAAAGTTAATACGTGTAAGTAGCTCCATGTACAATACAAATCCTATTTAACTGATTGTGAGACGAACCTTTAGAGGTTTTCCGGCCAAAATTTCATTTACGATAGGAGATTTAAAGATAGAAGACGAAAAATTAGAAGAAGTAGCTGATTTTAAGTATCTAGGAAGTCAGATAAGTCAGGACGAAAGGAGTAGTAGGGATATAAAGCAGAGGATAGCGCAGGATCTAATCGCCTTGTATAAAAAGAAGGCACTTCTATGCTCGCAAACGATTAATTAAGAAATTCGAAAAAGATTGTTAAAGGTGTACGTTTATAGCGCGGCGCAGTACGGGTGCAAAATATGAACGGTGGGCGCGGCGGAAAAGAAAAGGTTAAAAGCGTTCGAAATGTGGTGTTACCAGCAGAAACATATTAGAGGCAGAAACAATAGTTAAGAAAAGTAGAGGTAGACCTATATTAGATTACTATTCGCAAATAGTTAAGAATGTGGGATTTTCTAGTTTTACCCTAGACAAAAATTTTGAGTCTCTCTTCAGTCTCTCAGAGTCTTTCAGCGTCTCTGAGAGCGTCTCTCACAGTCTCTCAGTTATTACCTAGGTGTTTTTATGGATCTCTCACAGTCTCTGTATGAGAAACACGGACGATAAAATTGTTAATTCAGAGATTCGAGTCTCTCACAGAGAGACTGAATGAGTAAAACTGAAAAATTGAGAGACTCGAGTCTCTCGTAGAAAGACTGGGATCTCTGAAAGACATAACTTTTTGAGAGATCCGAGTCTCTCGTTTAGAGATTCGAGTCTCTCGTTCAGAGACTGAATACGAAATGAGGATCTCTCTATGAGCGACTCGAGTCTCTCGTTCAGAGACGCTAAACAGTTTTTTTGACAGTCTCTAATAGCGACACCAGAGAGACTCGATGAGAGGCGGAGACTCGAGTCTCGCTTTCAGAGACTCCGAGAGACTGAACGTTTTTATCTCGGGTAGGGAAATGCGAAGAACCAGTCTTAGGACTGACGACCTTACGATGATGATAATAGGATTTGTTCCTATTTAGTTTGAACGCACCGTTACTGTAAATTTTTGGTTAATATACGAGGGTGGATTGATAAGTTTCCGGCCTAACCAAGAGATGACGCCACTAGGCCTACCTTGAGGTGACATTCTATAGTACCATCCTTGGATAGCTTGTAGCTATAGTTTCAGCCCGATCTCCTTGCTAGTGTAGGTTTGACAGCACGCTGAACAAGACGCCTCTGTGGTTTTCGTAAAAATGGAAAAGCAGGAAAATCGTGCTGTCATCAAATACTTTTATTTGAAGGGGTTAACGCCGAAGGAAATTAAAAAAGAGATGGACTCAACACTGGGGACATCCTCCCCGTCATATTCAACCGTTAAGCAGTGGGTTTCCGAGTTTAAAAAGGGTCGTGTGAGCACCTCTGATGGGCCTCGCTCAGGACGCCCCGTTGAGGTCACAACTCCAGATATGATCGAAAAAATTCATCAAATAGTGCTGGGAGACCGCAGATTGAAAGTGCGTGAGATAGCTGAGACCTGTAAGATGTCATATGAACGTGTGCAACATATTTTGCACCAACATTTGCATATGGAAAAGCTCTGTGCAAGATGGGTGCCGCGTTTGCTAACAGTCGACCAAAAATTGATTCGAAAAAACATTTCTACCGCAAATTTGTCATTGTATAAGCGTAATCCAAGCGAATTTTTGCGTCGATTCGTAACCGTTGACGAAACGTGGGTCCACCACTACACTCCTGAAACCAAAGAACAGTCTAAACAGTGGATTGGACCAGGGGAACCAACTCCAAAGAAGGCAAAAACAATTTTTTCGGCGAACAAGGTTATGGCTACTGTTTTTTGGGATGCAAGAGGTATTATATACATTGATTACCTTGCAAAGGGTAATACTATCACTGGTCAATACTACGCAGACTTATTGCAACGTTTGAGCCACGAGGTGAAAATTAAACGACCTCATCTGGCGAAGAAAAAAATCTTGTTTCATCACGATAACGCACCAGCGCACACGTCAATCGTTGCGACGGCTAAAATCAACGATCTAAAGTTTGAATTGATGCCGCACCCTCCTTACTCTCCAGACCTAGCCCCGAGTGACTATTTTCTGTTCCCTAATCTCAAAAAATGGCTTGGCGGTAAGAGATTTGCGGACAATGAAGAAGTAATCGAAGCTGTAAATGGTTATTTTGAGGAGCTTGACGAATCAGTCTATAGAGATGGCATTAATAGACTGGAACACCGCTATGAGAAATGTATCAGCCTTGGAGGAGATTATGTTGAGAAATAAAAAAAAAAAAAATTTTAAAAACCTTGTTTTTCTTGGTCAGGCCGGAAACTTATCAATCCACCCTCGTATGTGAGTGTAAAGTAATAATGGTCTACCTAAGTAGTTTCTTAAGGTCGCAACCAACATACATAAGGCTTCATGAATGCGCTCAGACGTTATGCGTTAGTACAACCGTAACAAAATCTGCGCATAATCTGTTTAGGTTACCCGAGCATGAACTGAAATAATTATGTATAAGTAATAAATGAGTAATTGTAAGTTGTACTCACTGACAATGAAATTTTGTAACGCGTGGCAAATTATGCAGTGGTTCAAGGTTGTTGCAATATACTCGTAATTCTTTTCAGTTTATTTTTGACGTGAAAGATCTCTAGGCGAGACTTGAGAGCAAGCTCGGTTTATAAAGCGTAGAATCAATACGGGGCGACGCGTCGTCCGGTCTCGCCAATGGCAGATGTTTTTTTCTACGCACGCGCGGACATCTTCGATCCTCGCGGGGTTATTTTGAGTAAACGTACATATATACTTACAAGTTTTTCCAAGAAAACAACAAGTATTAATAGTTAATCACAGACGGCGTATATTTGTAGACAATTTGTCACTACCTGTGGGATTTATTATCGTCTGACAAGTTCATTTTTAATTCGTAACCTCAGCAATCAAACAAAAGTATTAATCAGCTAGTACATTTAATGTTAGAAAGAAAATTAGCAAAAGTTGAATAAACTCGAATTTAAAAAAAAAAAAAGCTGACGCATCGGCCGAGCAGAGAGGCCGGGTCCGCCTGCATTACAGTTGGCTCTTGATACCACTGGACCATTTCCGCTTTTGGTTTAGTTTAATGATCAGACGTTGCGATGCCTACTAAACACGATTTTTTAGTCAATGGAATTGTGAAATGCAGAGTACTGTTCTGCCCCACGTGCGCAAATTTCCATATAAATAATTATAACAATTTCGGTATAACATGGTGGAATTTTATAAAATATTAATACTAAATTGTGATAAATTCATGAGAACTTTTTTGTGATATTTCGAACTTTTTTTGCAATGGTTCTAACTTATTTTGGTATTCCAATTGTTCCGTTAGAAACGAACGAATCCAACAAATTCACTGTTTTAATAAATCAATGTTCACTGTTTTTCGTTGATTATTATAAAAAGCTTATTATAGTTTAACTGCTTTTTTTTCTGATAAAAATTGTAAATATAAAATGGATAGAAGTGAGCTTTCAAAACCGTTTACCTAGGTATGCTTAAAAAGAAACAGTTGCTTGTCGACTTTAACACAGCTAAATCGGCTTTCACAAGATTAAATAAATCAAGAATTAATGTCACATTCACACACACTAATGGCTAATAAGATAGATATTTCCATATTTTCACTAAGATGGAATTATAGGCACTGTTTTCAATAATGGATGCCTTAAAGTCTGCTTAAAAAACTAAGCCAGAAATTAAAAGCGTATCTAGCAAAACTTTGCATATAACTGTATTGGTGGATGCTTTTACTGGTTGAAATTAATTAATCAAATGATGACAGAAAACACTCTTAAAATTTCGAAGACTTTTGTAGTGTAATCCACAACATTTGTTGCACCCTGTTGTGATTCTGGTAGCACTGACAGGTTTGGGGGTTATATGATCGACGTCTCAAAAACGAGTTTACGTATACCTAGCTAAAGCTTAAAATTACTTACAGTGTTACTCATACTCTGCACTTTTAAATAATAAATAGCATAAATTGTATATAATGCGAAAGAAAAAATTGTATGTAACTTGAAAACTATTTAAAAATTTCTCTTTAAATATAAAATGGTAATTGATCATTATCGATCATTGAATATTAAGGAAAAGATATTTCTGATCGTGTTTAATTTTTTAACTGTGTATTTTTCGAGGTTTCCATAGGACAGTTACACATATTTACTGCTAGGTACTTTAAAAGATTGTGTGGTACACCATACGCACAGGTAGTACACTTTTTTCTCATTTCTGTGTAATTTGTACAGATTACAAAAGTTTTTTGCTTCCGCTTACTTAACGGATTACGGCACAATTTAATTTCCGAATCGAACATGAAATCCAGCAACCAAAATGCGTTACCTTTTGCGGTTAGTACTTTTTGTAATCGGTCAATCAACCAAATGCTAAGCACTATTTCTAAGAACGAGAATATTTTTATAAAACTACTTATTTTATTGCAAGGATGGATTGTCACAAAGTAGAAAACCGCGGAATTAATTCGACATTTACTTAGTAAACTTGCAATCAAATAATTAATATCATACCTTTCGGAAGACTATCGTAAATTTATACCAAAACTTCACCACCTAGATAACTCTCTCAACAGCGATTTATAGTATCATCACTCATAAACTACTGTTGGTTAACATAAAAATATTTACAGCGTCGCGTTGTGTTTATGTTGTGGTAGCTAATGCATGGTACAATTCGCAGTGTTCGCGACTTTTCTTATAATCGACTATCGCGAGTACCAACACGAGTACGACTGCCAAAGAGATAGAGCCCAAGAAAGAACCAGCACCGTCAGCTCGCGAACAACACCGCTACCGTCCATATCGGAATTATTGTATGGGATTTAAACTAGCGGTACTTCTTCCGAGGATAGATACCGAGCATAAACAGTTGAAAATTATGCGAACTTCTGGCCTTCCAGACATTCAGTAATAGTTTCTGTTGGAGCCGATTTAACCGCGAAAATTCTATTCCAAATACGGAACTCATTTGACGACGAGAGAGATCGTTAGTATGGCAGGCAATCAATGAGGTATATAGGGTGTATCACGATAATCTTTGAACTGGAAAACAATAATACAATATAGCCCTCTTAACTCCTGTTTCTGCTTCTAATATAAGAATCTCTAAACTACATATCTAAAAAGTGTCCATGCTAACATATCTTGCTTATTACTTATTGACTTATCCTATTGTTTCTAATACCTCATTCCTTCTAACATTTTCTAATATCAACGTTACGTATAACATCACATCATCGTCCACAGGTCCGTGCTCCAAGCACACACCTTTAGATATCGTTTTAGAATTTCCCGTTTAATCAATCTCGAGTAGGAAAAACTACCCGATCCTGTGCTATTCTTTCTTTTATTATTTTAATCTCTATCTGATTCCCTAAATATCGAAAATCAGGGACTTCTACTTTATATCATCCGCAAATTTAGACATGCTGATTATTTTTGGTTCTTGTATATATAATCCTTAAAGACGTCCTGTTTTTAATAATGCTTATCGTATTCAAATATCCAAGTTTGGTACTGGTGGTTCACGTATCACGAAAGGAAATTGAATATCTTTGCTTTGAAATGCGATATTCACCAGTTTGTCCATAATTATCTCTTATCTCCAGGAATAGAAGGGACTTCTTGTCTCCTTCGGTTGTTTCAAGCCGATATTTGGAAATCTAAGATTTAAACATAGCCTCGAATGAAGAAAACGCAAAGGTTTAGATAAAAAAGGGATAAAGTGTTCAATCAATGTCACAGCGTAATGAAACCAGACCGCTGTTTCTGGAACGTCTGATTTTAGCACAGGGCGATCGAGGATTTGTCATTTCTTTTTGTAGGATTACCTCAAAACTCTGAAGTCTACAAAAACTATTAACGTCCGTCTTAAATAATACTGAAAAAACTGAAGAAGGCGAAAAGAGAAGAAATCTTTGCTATTCCTAATTCCTAATTAGAGGATGGTTGAAAATAGTTAGAGAAATCAATTTAATCTTTTAGTTGAAATTTGTGTATGTAGGAAAAATATTGAAGTCTTTATTTACGTTTATTTTTCATTGAGTTATTGTCCTGTGTATTCAAAATTATCCTTTATTGAAGATTTATTGAACTGCTACGATAGATAACACATAGAAAAAGTTATTGTTACTTTAATTCTATTTATTCTTAGAAATTTCATGCAAACAGTCAATTTAGATTTTTAAATATTATAGAAATAAATTGACACTTATGTATGTATGTTTCTCATACATTTTTAATGTTTCTTAAACGATTCTATTCTGCATTGCTAATAATACGTTTGTATCTAAAATAGACATCGAAATACATTACTTATTCTGCCATTTCGAATACAGATTTTTGTTTTTACTGTGTAAAATTCGGTTGAACACGAAAAGCGAGGCTATTATGTAATGGTCTTCTTTGTTAAAAAATTTAAGGCAGGCAGTTCAATGCCCTGACTGTATCCTAACTGAAATCTCATGAAACTGTATTTAATTTTTAACTAAATAATGTAAGAAATTTTGCAATAAGTATTTTATCCGTAGTGGTAACAATTCAATTTTTTACAAAGTATATAAATAAGTCAGGGACAGATCCAGAAATACTTTTTGGGACAAGAGAGGTAAATTAACAATTTCCTAAAATTAGGAATCTATTTCTAATACGAAATTATNCTATCATTACGATATTTTGAGTGGATATAAGGCCGTGGTACATTTTATCGTTGGAATTTGTAGTTGTAAATTTGATTTGTATAACTTTTTAAAATATTTTGACTGAAATATTTCGTCATTGGCATCTTGTCATTGGGATATTTTGACTAACGTATTTTGTAGTTGAAATACTTGTTGTTAGGGCAATTTTCCTCTAGGATATTGTGTTGGTAGAATATTTTGTCGTTGGAACTTTTTACTGTTATATTTCATATGGGATAGTTTTTAGTAGGGTTATTTTTGTCATTGGAATTTTTCACTGACATATTTTGCCTTTGGGTTACTTTGTTGGTAGAATATTTTATCTTGACTTTATGTTAACAATAATAATAATAATGTTTCTTGACTATTTTGAAATGATTTTATTTTTTTGGTAAAGGATTTCCCAGTTTCAATTCCAACTCATGAGTAGGTGTTTCACTAAATTATAGGAATGTTTTTTACAAGTGCTATATGCATTTGGAGATTTCAATTTTATTGTATATCACAACGAATATTAAAAAAAAAAAAAACTATATAGTAACTAATTGTATCATAACCCACCTTTCGTTAGTAGGTACTAGTTAGTAAAGGTATGTGAAGTATTTGATACGATCCATTAGTAGCAGTGCTATTGTTTACCGCTTTATTCATACTATTCAAAATGCTTATAAAGTATTGTTAAAATTATATTCGATACTCACACTGTAATACTAATGCAACATATGTATCTATACATACATATTTCTTATAAATATGTATGTATATGCAATCAACAATTGTTCTCAGAAGAAATTTTTGTATTGTATGCAGTGTATTTGAATTTATAATGCAATTATAAGTTGCCATTCGATATTAATGTCTATCTACATTGTAAAAATAAGAAAATAACAAAGAATTGTTTCATCCGTAGCCATTGGCGTAGCAAAAGGGGCAGGTGGACCAGGTCCACCCACTAGAATCTTCCTGAATCATCCTAGAATAACAATTATATAACTAACAAGATACGAGGTTTGTTCAAAAAGTATTGCGAATTTTGAATTTCCGCTCAGTTGCTCAATTTCTACCAAAAACAGCATCGCATTAACATTGCTAAGGAGCTGTTGACCGCGACGACCCAAGTTTGCTCTTCAGAGGGTCATAACTGGTGACGAATCATGAGTTTATGGTTATGATGTGAAAACCAAACCTCAATCATCCCAATGGAAGCTGCCGCATGAGCCAAGACCGAAAAAAGCGCTCCAAGTTAGGTCGAATGTGAAGGTTTTGCTTACAGTTTGCTTCGATTTCAGGACGTGGTACATTATGAGTTCTTGTCACAGGGTAGAACGGTCAATAAATCTACAATAATTTATGTATATTCTTTTTTGTGAAATTCCTCCAGAAAACAGTTTTCAAACTATTCCACCATTCAGTGTTATTCAGCTCATCGAACTATTTTCAAATAAAATTGTACCCTCGAAATTTTATGTACAAAAACCTTGTAAACTATTGTGATCATACCCTCTCTCTTAGTTATTGGAAAGGTATCTCTTACACTATGCATAAATAGCAGCTGCTAATGTGAGGTATACTTCGTTTACTTTCTGTACCGATGTGACCTTCAGTTTGACCGGCGCAAAGTAGAAAAGAACAGCACTAGGCCAGAAAAGGAAGGAGACAACTCTCGGCCAAACTCTTAACCGGTGAGGAGCGTATAATCCGTACAGTACTGCACGGAAAAATTGACCATTTTGTCCACTACAATTGCATTGCTCAAATGTGCTGTTATTGGTACCATTTATTACTGAAAATATTAATGAGATGTTTATTTATATTAACTAACTAACTAACACTTAGCTATAACGAACAAAATTCTTAGTCCCTTCGGTTTCGTTATAACAGAGTTCGACTGTAGTTACATATATTTTATCGTACATATATAAGTAAAGGAAGCAATTACACAGCTTCATTGTCATTACCATATTCTAGTTATCAGGAAGCTTTTCGTTTTTTTTTTTAGCTTCCGATCGTAGCTTGACGAAATCGGTAGATGCATCCAGCACGTGCTCCGCAAAACGCCTTCACGATAACGTAATTGTTCCAGATACAAGTTGGTTCTTTCTTAACCACCGACCGTGACGTGAATGTCGTTATCTAACATCGAACCATCTGCATAATGAAAGAACTGGTGCTCGTTAAAATAGATTTAAGCGATTCCCAGAGTTCCCGTTACCACCGTGGCGTAGCACAGTGAATCAAAACCAGAAAAGTAGATAATGTGATTCCTGTTTCGGATCGAAGCGAATAAAATGAAATCACAAGTTCTGCAAAAATTGTAACTCGAAATTTCGTCTTGTAACTTGAAATTCCGACTTGCAACGACCGGTTATTTAGACTATGGTCATCTTTCAGCCCGAATTATAATTCCTTCATGGGTTTCGATATAGGGAAAGCCTAAGGTCTTATTTTGCGGGTAATTCAATAAATAATTTAGTTGCAAGTCAAAATTTCAAATTACAACTTAAAATTTCGAGTTGCAAGTGGGAATTTCGAGTTGTACGCTGGAATTTCGAGTTGCAAGTCGGAATTTCGTGTTGCAAGTCAGAATTTCGAGTTGAAAGTTGGAATTTCGAGTTGTACGCTGGAATTTCGAGTTCAAAGATTTTTTGTAAACTTCTCAACCAAAACAAATATATTTCGAGCAAACAAGAGATATTTTGCAAAGATAAAACGGCTGAACCAGGTTTGCGAGTAGTCCCATCCTATTCCTGCCTGGTCATCGAGATCCATATGAGATTTATTATTATTTACTATTATTCCCTTAAAGAGTTTGCTATTATTTCATAGGAATAATTAAAATGAATGTTTAAAATTCATATGAGAAATAATGACTTGCTCTTTAGATATTTTGTTAAATGATGATGAGATACCTTGAATGGAATCTTTTGTCGTTCGGATATTTAATTATTAGGATATTTTGACTGAAATATTTCTCCCTCCTGATATTTTATCATAAGGATGCATTGACTGATATCTTTTATCAGTGGGACTACTTGTTGGTAGGACATTCTATCATTACGATATTTTGAGTGGATATAAGGCCGTGGTACATTTTATCGTTGGAATTTGTAGTTGTAAATTTGATTTGTATAACTTTTTAAAATATTTTGACTGAAATATTTCGTCATTGGCATCTTGTCATTGGGATATTTTGACTAACGTATTTTGTAGTTGAAATACTTGTTGTTAGGGCAATTTTCCTCTAGGATATTGTGTTGGTAGAATATTTTGTCGTTGGAACTTTTTACTGTTATATTTCATATGGGATAGTTTTTAGTAGGGTTATTTTTGTCATTGGAATTTTTCACTGACATATTTTGCCTTTGGGTTACTTTGTTGGTAGAATATTTTATCGTTGGAATTTTTAATTAAAAAATTTGGCTTTTGCTGGTGGGATATTTTGTCGTTGAAATTTCATACTGACATTTCGTCTGTGCGATATTTTGTCGTTGGAATTCTTTTCAGACATATTTAACCTCTGAGATACCTATTTTGTTAGTAAAATATTATGTTGTTGAAATATTTGAAATGGGATATTCTGATTGAGATTTTAAACCGGTGCCGGTAACTATAGGTATATTGCTAATGCGGGCGATTGAGTCTCCATCATACTGTCTTTAGACTCCACTGTGCTTATCGTGATTAGCATTGCCTACCGAAAGACTCCTGTTCACTGCTGAAGGAGGCTGACTGACTGTATCAAACTTCCAGCCTCCAGCAGCGTCCAATATTCGTACCGTTGACGATAAAGAATGTTACGCGATGATGACGACGATGATGCTTATTCTACGCTCGATGACATCAACAACAAACGCAGAAGCATTCAATCGACGACGACATCGACAGGATAAAGGGAGATGTGGAATGGCGGCGTCAATGTTGGTCGTCTCTGTAGATGACGTCTAATTAATTACGACGTTTCACTGAGGTTTTCGACCTACCATACTACTTTTCTAATGACACTTCTGCCACTAAACAAATAAAGATGTACCTACCATCTAATTACATTAATTCATTTTTAATTTTTTGTTACTTGTGACCAACATGGGACGGAAGATCTAACTGAATATTTACAATAATCTAGAAATAATTTTGAAAGGAGTGTGCTTGGAATTATTTACAGAATAGTGCTCCTCTATGTCTTCCTTAAATTTACTCATTTGTTTAATGCTTAAATATAAAAAGAGACGCCTAATTTTCTGTTATGCGAAAAAAAGAATACTGCTTTTACTTATTTGAGTTTATTTACAAATACACAAAAAAAGGTTATGTCTGCCTTCTTACCAGGATGTTACTAAAGTGTGGCATTATCACGTCATCCACAAATTAATGTATGCCGGAGTTATGTAGGGATGAGTTACAGAGATAGAAGAGTAATACTTACTTTGTATAAAGAACGACAGAGAGTAATAGAGCTGAGGCTGCAACGTAGAGAAGTAAATATTAGGAAGGGAGTCAGATAGGGATGCACACGGTCGCCGCTTCTTTTTAAGCTATACATCGAGGACGTGATCAACAACATTAAAGACAGTACAACTGTAGGAATATATATAGAGGAGCAAAGGATTAGTGTACTTAGATTTGCAGATGATATTGCAGTATTAGCATCTAGCAAGAGGAGTTAGAGATAGCTTTAAATAAAATAGAAGCGATATTGACAAAACAGTATTGTATTAAAATAAATAAAAGTAAAACAAAAATATTAGTATGCAAGGGAAGAAAAAGTAAGGAAAGAGCGAATATAAAGATGGGAGACGAAAAATTAGGAAAAGTAGCTGATTTTAGTTATCTAGGAAGTCAGATAAGTCAGTACGGAAGGAGTAGTAGGGATATAAAGCAAAGGATAGCGCAGGGTCGAGTTTCCTTCAATAAAAAGAAATCACTTCTATGCTCGCGAACGGTTAATTTAGAAATTCTAAAAAGATTGCTAAAGGTATATGTTTTGAGCGTGACGCTGTACGGGTGCGAAACACGGACGGTGCGCGCTGCGGAAAAGAAAAGGTTACTAAAGATGAGGATGCCGTGGATGGAAAATACCAGGTATAGCTACTGGAATTCTATAATAAGTTGCACAAAGAAGCGGTCTCTGCTATTTCAATTTGATCCTAAGTATCATTAGCGTTCCTTATGATTTGTATCACCATTTGTGATTAGTGGGTAAATCATGAAAAAATAAACATGTATAGGTTTGTATTTACTTATGATGTTGTGAAACTGTTAGAGCAAAGTAATTTAAAAATAGTTGAAATTTCTCGTTAAGGATTATTGTCGGACAGACTTCCTATATATTTATTAATTATTACTGGAAATAACCAAGATGGTAACGGTAATGGAACACGAATTTTAGACAAAAGACTTCGATGCAACCTTAATTATGTTATTGTTTACAATGTCAAAGGGATAAAACTGACCATAAGAAGGAACGGTACTTTTTCGGAAAAAACAGCCCCGTGTGATTTTCTTAGAATTAAATTTAATACCGAGGTTAAAGTACGCCATATTGACATCAAATGCCTTTTTTTAGGAATTTCCTTTAATAAAAAACTATTGACGTAACAAATCCTAAACGAAACTAGATTACAACATAGATGCAACGCATCGACAATTTTCAATCACTGAATATTGATCTTTTACGTGTTTATTTACATTTAGGTACTTGTGATTAGAGTAAGAGGCCTAGTAATCTTCAACCATCAACCCCGATAGACCATCAGATCTGCTACTCAACGACGTTATTTTTCATGAGATAGATTTCATATTAACAAACCCAGTAGTATTTTCAATACTAGAAATTTAGAGGAAGTTGCTGATTTTCAATATCTAGGAAGTCAGAAAACTCATAAGGAAAGGGGCGGTAGAGATATAAAATGAAGACTAGCGCTGGGTCACATTTAACAAAAAGAAATCACTTCTTTGTTGGAAAAAGATTGTTAAAGATGAATGTTTACAGTACAGCTCTGTGTACGGGTGCGAAATCTGGTAAAGGACAAAGGTGTGGTGTTACGGGGGAATGATGATAATGGTTAGAAACGTTACAGGAATGACGAGCAATTAGAAACAATAGAAGCACAGAGGGTGGAATCCGGACCGTCTTTAACTTATCGGAGACCCTGGGCACATAAGGATAATGGGGCCCCTGTGGCTTTGACAGAGGACTACTTTGTTCAAACAACAAAAAAGACTAGATAAGTAAAATTGTAATCCTATTGAACAATTATTTTGTAACTCCTTTAGCATTTATAGGTTAGTGTAATCATCATGCTTAAAAAGATTCTCAATACATTGATAATCTTGTGCATGCAGTTCCAATATATAGAAATGTGTATCGATAATATTGGTTTTCGGTGAGTGGATGGATCTGGTAGAAACTAGGGGGTTCCCGTCGATCGCGAGGCCCTGGCACTTGCCCAAAATTTCCAATGGAAAAGACGGGTTTAGGTGGAATGAAAATTATTAAGGAAAAGGAGAGATTTGATGATAATGCATTTTCTGAGATATGAAGGTTTACTTAGACACACATCAAAAACAGGAACAAGACGATAAAGGGCAGGGGTACCTAGATTATATCACTGTTCACAAACTTCATGGAAGTCAGTAACAAATAGGCGAGATAAGTTGATAGAATAGTCACAGACATGTTAAGGCAGAAACAAGAGTTAAGAGGAGTAGACCTCGATTAGATTACCGTTCACAGATAGTTAAGGATGTGGGTTGTTCTAGTTTTAGACCGAGCGGCATGGCCTAGAGGTCTAGACCATTGTTTAGCATTCGGGAGGACGGCGGTTCGATTCCGGGTCCGTCTGCCTTGGTCCAAGTTTTTCTGTGGTTTCCTTGGATCACTTAGGCAAATGCTGAGGCAGTAATATTCCACAGATAATCTTTCATTCTCTTCTGTCTTCATTTCGTCCGTCTCATCTTTCTCACCCGAACCACCACCCACCCATTCCCACGATTCCTGAAAGCAGGCTGAAGAGAGCCTTCCGCCCTACCTTCCGGTATAGTTCGGAGGGACTGCCCGCCCACCAGCATTACCGACTGGTGGGAATGAAACACCCAAAAGTTTGAAAGTTTGAGTTTTTTCTAGTTTTATGGAAATGTGAAGATTAGCACAGGATAGGAAAGAGTGGAGGTAAGTGTCCAAAAGTCTTTGGACTAGAATTATTATGTATTTATTTAATAAATGTAAATAATTATAAAGTTTTTTTTTAAAAATGTTTCGGATTACAATCGACTGTTGCAGTTGACAGTTAGGCACCGTATGAGGTGTATAACTTTAAAAATTATATTTCGTTTGTCCAAATGAGTCGACGGGTAATGTAAGGACATATTATTTATTATTACTGTACTGAAGAAGTTGACCGTAGATCCTTTTTTATCTTACTGAGTTACAAATTGGTTTTGATTTTATCTTTCTGCGTTTGTTCCGGTTAATGGCATAAATTTTTTGGCGCAAACCGCCATACGTGTATATTATTTAAGACTTCTCTCCCTTTTCGGAGTGCATTATACTTTTCGACCGTACAAATACGTTAACATTCACGTTTACTGTCTTTCTCCTGCTCCCACCGTATCTCTCTTCTTCTTTCTTCGACATGTTGCTCCTCTCATAATAAAAGAAAAAGTACAACGAGCGTTTGCAAAACAAAAACTGCCACTTCTGCATACATATCACTTTTCTTTGCATGTACCATCTGTCCCGTCACAATTCATGGAACTGAGTCATTTAATGATAATGGTATAATGGTAAAGAAAACATGAGCTGACTTAGGGACGAGGTGGTATGCGCGCAGGATTCTTGAACGTCCTGCTAAGGCAGCGGTTCTCAAACTTGTGACTCGGTCACTTGTTGTTATACCATCAATTAAAACTCCGTACCGTATAAGTCATGTTTAATGGTCAATTTTATATAATAGAAAAAATTTAAAGACATATAGTCTATAAAGTTGCAGTATAGTGCTAGACTAACAGTAAGTATATTTAGATATGCCTTGTATCTTCAAGGAAGGTTCTTATGAAGAGCAAGATTGGAAAAATTGTCCGAAAAAAACCTAAAAACCTCACTTCTCTTTTCCCATACAAACCACAGGGTAAATTAAAATATCTGTCCCCAGCTGATATTTGACGTTAATCAAAACAAGACAAAGGCGCGTTAGGATTATCTTTGATATATCTATAAGTTGATTAGGCTGTATAGATATTAATTTATGTCTTCCCAAAATAAACTTCGAACAAAAAAGTGTTTGCGTATTATAAAAAAAAATTACTGAAATACGTTTTATTTATTTATTTTGTCTATTGGACTGCTACAATTCAATAAATTTTGGCAGAACGAAGTTGAACGGGGCAGCTAGTTATAAATAATGTCATATATTCTGTTAGAATTATTTCCTTTGGATTGGATAGTACAAACTTTGTCAAAGATATATATATATATAGTGGAAATCCATCAATGATTTTATTGTATTTCTTTTGTTTTAATTACCACTTTCAATTGTTGTACTATCTACTTCTTCGTTGGAGATCTAGATACATATTCTCACACATTTAATGAGACGTATTCAAGAAAGTGAAGTGCAAATAATGCGAACTAGTTTAAAGTAAATTTGCTAAGTCGGCTTGGTATCGATTGGGTTTACATACGGGTATAAGAAATGTGAATTCTGTGTAATATTACGGATTGGAATCTACAAGTAGCATGTAGTATGATTGTGTGATATGGATACATATCTTCTTTTCTATTCTCTCATTGTAATAAAGAGAAACTATTTGCATTTCTTATTCTTGATGTGAATACCTAATATGGTTTACGATTATACAAAGGACTCTTTCTTAATTAGTTACATTTTTCTGTTTCCTACAAAGTAAATGATAATATTTTAATATCATTTTTTAATGAAATACTACATTGCTTATTTAGTCTGGTTTCGATTTTAGCTACGTTAGAAGCCCTTTTTCTTACCGTTGCTAATAAAAATGTTTTAAGCATTACTTAGCATATTATTTATTTATTTATTATCATTTTACCGTAAGTGAAAATTCGGAAAGACTAAGTACATTAACGGTTTTCATGCTTTCCTATATGAAATTCTTGTGGACACTGCAATTACAGAATAACCATCTTTTCATCATCATCATAAGGTCGTCAGTTCTAAGGATACTTGGACACGAACCTCGACTTTTTCCTATCCTAAGCTAATCTTCGCATTTTTCCAAAACTAGAACAACCCAAATCCTTAACTATTTGCGAACAGTAATCGAATCTAGGTATACTTCTACTCCTCTTAAGTCCTGTTTATACTTCTAACATGTCTCTGACTATACGTTCAGGCCTGAGAAGGTGTCCTACCAACCTGTCTCGCCTATTTCTTATTGACTTCCATAGAGTCCTCGGTTCTCCTATTCTTTCTAATGCCTTTTCATTTATAATCCTCTCTATCCACGGTATCTTTATCATTCGCCAGTAACACCATATTTCGAAAGCTTCTAATAATCTTTTCTTTTTCGCCGCGCCAACCGTCCATGTTTTGCACCCATACAGTGCCGCGCTCCAAACATACACCTTTAATAATTTTTTTCGAATTTCTAAATTATTCGTTTGCGAGCATAGAAGTGACTCCTTTTTACTGAAGGCGACTTGACCCAGCGCTATTCTCTGCTTTATATTCCTACTATTCCTTCCGTCTCGACTTTTTTTCGTCTCCTGTCTTTATATTCGCTCTTTCCCTACTTTTTCTTCCCTTGCTTACCAGTATTTTCGTTTTCATATCATCTGCAAGTATACTAATCTTTTACCCCTGTATATCTATCCCTACAGTTGTAGGTACTGTCTTTAATGATGTTGATCGCGTCTTCGATGTATAGATTAAAATGCAGCGGTGACAGTATGCATCCCTGTCTGACTCCCTTCTTAATATTTAGTTCTCTGCCTTGCAGCTCCAACTCTATAACTGCTTGTTGATCTTTATACAAACTAAGTATCACTAACTATCTTTAATACAGAAGTAAATGCTTCTCTCTTTGCAAGTTATCAATGGATTTGAAGCAGAAGGAGATACCTGGGTTAAACTTTTCAAAAATGAAATGTTAGGAAGTTAGCAAGTTATATAAAACGCTAAAGAATACTCTTGAAGACTAAACAGTAAACAAAAGTTGAACGTGCTTTAGATTTCTGAGCATATGGGTTATCGTATATGATGAAATAATATTACAGCTATGGATCATGTTTTTGTTTTAACTCCCATTATAGGAGCCCCATTGCGAGTGCGCCACTGATCGTACTCGTCAATTGTAACTATGATTTTAATTAGTATTCATTGTCACTTTCTTAGATGATCTGATACAATCAATCATAGAAGCTGAAGGTATTAAAAAACTGAACACTAAATCGCATAGGAGCGGTCACTTTCTAAATTACTTTGTAACGTGTAACAGATGTGGAGAACTGCAGAATCTTCTTACCTATATTCCTTCTGCATCTTTAGAAAAATTTTGCTTGAAAAGTTAAACAAATCAACAAACCCATGCATCACATCGGCCGTTGTACGCATTCCTTTTTGATTTGTTTTCTAATAAGTGGGAAGTCGCAAGGCTAATATTGGCAGTGGTTGCTGTCAAATGTTAAAGCGGATACATGCGATATTAATAAATATGCATGAGGTTACTCATGTAGTGTCGAAGTGTCATTAGAAGAAAGTCATTGAGACGCAAGCAATGCGTTGAGTGATCGATTTATTGTTTACTTTCTTCTCTGTTCTCATGACATAATGGAATAAAACGCAATACGCAAAATTCTCATTGAATGATTGAATATTCAACGTCATGGTTCATAGTAAATATTTATTATTGGTATATCATCATAAGGTCGTCAGTCCTAAAGCTAGCTGGACACCCACCTCCTCATCTTCGCATTTCCCTAAAACTATAACATCCTACACCTTAACTACCCGAGTAGAATTTATTTTGGGAATTCCCAAATTCCAATTGGGTTCCTATTGGAGATTGTTGGAATTTCCCAAATTGGGCATTTCCCACCTATACCCAATGAATTTTAATCTGCGTATTTTAGGGCAATCCCAAGCTTTGCCCAAACTGCACCTCCCAACTACAATCTTATCGAAGAGTAATTAATAATTATTTAATTTATCAATAATAAATAGCTATTTTATTCATTCTATCCTATGTTTTTATGTAACAGTTGGCCATTCATTGGAAAGTATTCATTGGGACCCAATTGGGATTTCCCTAACTATATCTTAGACTCATTTTATTGTAATCCAAGACATTTTGAAGTCCAAGTGGGGGTAGCGTGCGTTCGTGACCAGTATAACTACTAGTAGTTTACAAAACAGTTCGGTGATATCTTTTTTTTTCGTGTATCAACATCGATATTTTCAACAATTTATTTATGTAATATGCCAACAAATTCATCGCAAGAAAGACGTCGTGAACTTACACGTTTACGTGTCAAAAGATTTCTTGAAAAAGCTCGAGAATTATCTTTAATACATGGAGAAGAAAATTTGAGGTTAGACAATATTAAGTCATGAAAATGCTTGTGAGAATGGTAATAGTGACACAACGTTCAATAATTCAATTCCAGAAAGTGTTTCAAGTGAAAATCATGATACTATTTTATTCAACAATTTAAATGATTCTCATGATGATATTGAACAACAGCCTAGATTAGAAGAAAGAGTGAGTGACTCTCCAACGAACATAACCTAGCGGAAAATGCAGTTATTTAGGTAGTAGAAATTATACTTATACCATCATGTGATATACTACTTATATTATACTCATGATGATATTGAAGAGCAGCCTAGATTAGAAGAAAGAGTGAGTGACTCTCCAACGAACATAACCTAGCGGAAAATGCAGTTATTTAGTAAAAATTATACTTATACTATCATGTGATATACTACTCATATTATACTTGAAATATTTTACGTTANTGGGGAAGGCGTTACATTTCCAATAGGGAACCGGTTGGGTATCCCGTTTGGGACCCATTTCAATTGGGGAAAACCCAATCGGGACCCAATCGGTTCCCAAAAATAAATTCTACACGGGTATTTGTGAACGCTAGTGTAATCTAGATCTACCTCTACCCCTCTTTTTACCTTTCATATGTCTCTAACTAGCCCTTCATTCCTGAGAAGGTGTCCTACTAACCTTTTTCGCCTATTTTTTATTGACTTCCAAAGCCAGCGACCCCTCTTCCCCCTCTTCCTTTCTGTCACGCCCACCGGCCATGTTTCACACCCCGTACAACACCGTGCTCTGTACATACACATTCAACAATCGTTTTCGAAATTTTCAATTAACCGTTGGCGAGATAGAAATGACTTCTTTTTATTAATGGCGACTCGACCATGCGGTGTCTTCTTCTATTTTTTGTCTGCTAAGCTAATACTAACTTCTTGTTCCTGTATCTTCATTACCCTAAATTTGTCCTGCCTTTAATGATGTTTATCGCGTCTTCGATGCATAGATTGAAAGGTAGCAGTGATAGTGTGCACCCTTGGTTGATTACCTTCCCAATATTTTTCTTTTCTACGTTGCCGCTCAAGCTCTATAATCTATAAAAAAAACTTTTGTGTGATTCATTCCCACCAATCAGTAATGCTGGATTACGCCGGAGCGTATGGCAGAAGATCCTCTTAGCCTACTCTTAGGAATCGTGGAAATGGGTGGACGGTGGATTGGATGAGAATGATGAGACGGACGAAATGAAGACTGAAGAGAATGAAATATTATCTGTGGAATATTGCTGTCCCAGGACTGGATCAAGACAGACGGACCTGGAATCGAACCGACGCCCTCCCGAATGCTAATCAGTGGCCTAAATCTCTTTGGCCATGCCACTCGGTCTATAATCTATAACTGCTGCCTGTTGCTCTTTATACAAACTATGTATCAATCACTCTTCTATCTCTGTATCTCATCCCTACATTTTTAAGTATATTTAACATCTTGTCCCATTTAACTTTGTCAAATGCTTTTTCTAAATTTAGGAATCCTATGTACGCGCTCTTTCCATTTTCTATCGTCTTTATTTTTTTTTGGCATGACTCTTACTACATTTCGTTTATAGTCCTGCAGGACCTTCCTCGTCTAGTAAGTATATGTGGCTATCTAGCCAAAAAATATACAATCTCTAACCTATAACCTCTTGTCCTGCATGTTTTAAGATTTCTGTCTGTATTCGCTGTATACCAGGTGCTTGATCATTATTTAAGTTTTTAAAGCTGCATCAAACTATTCTCTCATTATGGGGTAACCTAGCTCACCTATTTCCAACTACAAAAACCCAATTGTTCGCCGCAGTAAGGTAGATTACAAGGTCCAAATGGTCATAGGGTTTTTACTTCTTTCGATTCACCCAATGAAATTTTAATTTTTTCGTCATAATCAAAAAGCAATTAACACTAAGTAGATTTTTCTTTATTAATTAAATTTTCAAATTAATGTATATCACCCACGTTATTATTTTTGTTAGTCTAATCTATCGCATAATATCTTACTATTGAAAGATAACTGCAGATTTTTGCGCTAAATTTTAACATAATACAATAATATAAGTATTAGAATGTCGCTTTAATTATAGCAACTTCTTTCTTTTCTTTTCGTTCACTCTGAATCATTCTGCCAGGGAGATTAAGATGCATGAATGTTAGTCAAAGTTGAACATAGTTGTAGGCAAGAAAAGTGAACGAAAACATAAAAAACGCCATCAAATGGCGGCTGATAACATAGTGTGTGCAGGCTCCTCATCAACCGGTGATAGATAATTAACATGATGCAACGTAACAGGTTCCAGATAATATTAGATTGAAAGCAAAAGTAACGGAAGGACGTTACCAGATCGACATATTGAAATATTCATGAGTCATTAGAAAAGTACTTATAAGGAGATGTCAATTTTACAACACTTATCAATTACTTTCTGATGTGTAATTAAATAAAATCAGTTAAAAAAAGAGATGTGTGTACTTATCTAAACGAAGCACAAGTTGTCTCCTATTTACATATCTATTTAGCCGCTATATACGTAATAGTAATTGCATATGTTTCCAATATCGATTATAGTTGACAGTTGACAGTTGCTGTTGACATTTGCAAGCTGCGCGCGTTTACTTCCGTTGCATGTTGCGCACGCCGCTATTGTTACATGCCACTATTTTCTTCTCAGCGCGCTAAAAGAAGTATAACTTCAAAAACAAATAATAAAGTATAAGGGAACAAGTAAAAGAAAATAGCACAGTCTTAAGGGTGTTGTCTTCATAGATCGCAACAAATGTGGATCTTAAAACAGCTACAATCTGTAAGTTTTAAATTTTTCGTATAAAGTTGCAACACCTATACCACTCGGTTAGTAGGTCAATTAGCAACCATATACATGGTCAAATTACATTCACAATGAGGAGATTAATCAAACAATTACTAGAAGCGACTTAAGGGTGTGAAACGGCTAATCGTTGGCACTTGCCATTTTTACCATTCCCCATGTGTATAATAAGGTTGGCAAATACTAATAATTTTTTAATGATTTATTAGTTATCGTCAAATTAGCATCTATTTCAATTATTCTCAATATAAATTACTTTTTATATCTATTATATAAACTATTCTTGTTATATTCCATTATCATCATATTCTTTAACCCCTGTTACTATAAATTATTATCAATCAATGATATTTTAAATGAAATAACAAATTCGCGTACATATACAATATGGTGGAGGTGCCGGGATTTTTAACAAACCGTACACTTTAACTCTCTGTAATTTAGGGGCCATTCTTTGTAACGAAAAGCGAATATTATAGGTAAGTGGAAGAAGAATTTGCATTAATACGTATAATAGAAAAAAGGGATAGAGAAAATGAAAGTACTGGACTGATCTTCTTTGTTTCAGTTTAAAACATAAAAATTGTTATAAAATCTTTGTGTTTTTATTTGAACCCTATAAAATTGTAAAACCATGTTTTTTTATTTTTTTAACGAATGAAAAACATCTGTTCTACTTTTATTTGTTAACTTTTATAAAATTGGTGCAAAATTGAGAACTGCTTGGGAAAATATGTACTTAAGTAAACAATATAATTTAAAGATGTGTCTGGATGACCAAAAGTATAATTTTCAAATGGTATTTCAGAAAGAATTAAATAGGAATTTGAATTAGAAAATAAGGTCTCGTTTTTTTTAGCAAAAAGCTTAAAAAGAAATAAAAATAAAATTAATAATTACTATTAGAAAACAGTTCTTTGGGTTAGAACTTTATTTTATAATAATAAACTTTCTATACCATTTCATAGTATAAATACTATAAATATTTTGCACATTTGACTCCGTTCATTTCTTTCGCTTACCTCTAGCGTATTGTGTGTTGTCTAGCATAATTACTCCGACCTTGACTTATCGTTAATTCAAACGCCTGGTTACTTAAAGTAGACAACCGCAAATACACAGTCGTTCGCAAGCAACCTAACTAACTTTCAGCTTCGTGACTCTGATTTATATAAAAGTATGAAACACCCATTGATTGATTAATGTTTCAAATTTACAACGTATTGAGGAATAAATATACAAAATGAAAATAGCATTTTTTGAACTCCTACCTTTCCCAGTCGCTGTCAAATTTCTTTTTCCTGTGGCACTGCCTGCAGCTGCACATCGTGTTTGTGTCGTATTCGCTACCATAATCAGACTTTGAAGAACGAAATGTACGGCTTTTAGATCTCTTATCAGTTAAAATAACTGCCCATGTTCTATGGAGAAAGAAAAATGCCCTTCCGCTGCTACCGGTACTTGCGGTACTTCGGTTGTCTTTTTGGTAATTTCTATTCAGAATGGTACTGAAGCTTTTTCCCATGGTGGTGTATTAGATTGAAAATAACATGGATCTGCAAAAGAAGTATATGTGATTAAAAGTATAATACGATCAAAGGGAAAATAGTGGACTTACACGGAGAAAATGAAAAACGAAAATTTACCTAAATATTAAGATGATATTTACAATTTATCCCACTAGCCCGTTGCTTCGTAAGCGAAAATAGTAAAAATTACAATTTGGACCCGAATTTGTAAAAATAAAATCGCTGCAGAAATAAATTTACTAGGTATTTTAATTGATATTACAAATTCAATTGTAATAACTAAGAAACTTGAAATAATTTTTAAAAATATGTCAAAATTGAGATTATTACAAGTTACCTAATAAATTCTACTATTTCTACGGCATATTCATTTATAATCGAAAATTGTAATTTTTGCTTTGTCATAAAAATTTAGTTTTCTCCGTGTAGTCGGTAATGTTTTTATTTTTATTATTTTTTAAAAGAATCCATAACAATACCCGTAATGAACATATACGAAACTGGATTTCTGAATTCTAACCGCATACTATTGATGATTATCACCATGATGGATCATGGTGGCGTCAAAAGTATTCGACGTTTCGTCTCCATCATTTTATATCAATGTTGGAGATTCAGTATCGACAACACGAATTTAGTGAAGATGAACCTTCCGGTGCGATTAGAATCTGGAAATCGAGCTTCTTTAGACGATAAGCGTGAAAGCCTAAATCAATTTTTAATTAATACAAACTTGATGGTATTAAAAGTAACTGAGGCTAGTTAGCTGGAAATAGCTAGATGTTTTACTAAAAACGAAAAGGTTCTACATTAATTTCTTGAGCAACAATTATCATTGATGAAAATTCATTTTTATTTTTAATTTTCCCCGTTACAAATTACCTCAAATTAAAGGAAAATTGTTGCTGTTCCGGGAATCGAACCCGGGATCTTTGGCTTTACGCACCAATGGCTCTGATCACTAAGCTATGAGAGGTGACAACAGCAACAGCGATAAACAGTACTTATTAGTCCACAAATCTGTCGAACTAAGTAACTATATTAATACTATTTGAACCATTTTGACATTTAATAGGGGTTGATATTATTAATGAAAATTCATTTTTATTTTTAATTTTCCCACTACAAATTACTCAAATTAAAGGAAAATTGTTATAATTGAATTAACATTAATTTTAATAAAATTAAACCTGACACTTTATTTACTTGATCTATTAAATTATAATAATTACTTAATCTCAGAATCAATTAAATCACAATTAATTTCGACTATGGACAGGACGGGTGCCGATTATATCCTTTTGTTTTCGTTATATATTCATAATAAGTGATTTATTGGGTAATAGTTCGGCTTGGCTTCAAGCTTCAATAGAAATATTGTTAAATTTATATGGTCAAAGAATGGTTAAAATTAGGGATGCACAGGATAGTGATTTTACTATCCCGATAGCCGGGTACCTAGCAGTAGCTGTTCCACTTCGGTTTATAAAAAAAAATAAACACAAGAACTATATCAAATTAACAAATTATACAAATGTAATTAATAATATAATTAATACAAATTAGGTCAAACGATCTATCCCAATACCATCTTAATTACCAATTTTTATTAGCTAGGTTGTTAGTTATTACATTATTATTTCTGGTGTTTGTTTTATCTGTTTTTACTGCTACAATTACCCGGTACTACCGGGTACGCGCCGACATTATTCGGTACCCGGACGGATCCTAAAAGGTGTCGGATACAAACCGAGTAACCGACCCATCTTCAGTTTAAGATTTTACACACTGGTAAAGGATACACCAGATAACCTAACCAAACAAGTTCAGAGACTATGCAGATACTGATTACACTGTAGTTTGTAAATGACTAGGCGCGGTTAACATGAGTAAAATAATTATCAGAAACAGTTAACAACATTAGATAGTTTTGTAATAAATAATACTGCACCTGTTGAGTCAGGCTTTCTAGTGAGGAATATGTAGAAAACTTATTTTTAAGTAGAAGACCAAAGAAAAAAAGTACTTATGCAACTTTGTAACTTACTTTTATCATTGTCTTATCAAAAATCTGAAATTACCGGACAATAATAATTGTTCTGGACACATCAATCCAAGACAAATAAATAATGAATTGTAAAGTAAGTTGTAGCAGTTTACGGTTTTAGAGGAATTTTGATTGCTTCGCTATAAAATATTACACCTACATCATTTTACAGAATACAATAAAAATCATTATTATCATCATCGACACGCATCTCTACTCTTTCCTATCCTGAGCGAATCTTCCCATTTCCCAAATACTAGATCCCCTATTTGTGGTTTAATCTAGGCCTTCCTTTACCCCTCTTAATTAAATCCTATTTCTGCTTCCAATATGTTTCTAGCTAGCCCTTCATCCCTAAAAAGGTGTCCTACGTAGTCTGTTCTCCTACCTTTTCTAGTAGGTACCTCTTCATTTCTAACGTTTTCGATAATCAATTAATAATTCCCCAGCTCTATAATATAATTACAGATATTTTTATTTTCATAATCTTTATTGAGTAATATACATAGACCTAAATCTGCAACGCCATTCACATTTTAATTTAATGATAAAAAACGACTTAAACAATGGCAACCAATAGAATTCCGATAGATTCTACTGTTTAGAAATTGCAACACGTACTACACTGCACAGTTAATAGGAAGCCATAAAAACGATGTTTTTATTTGGATTTTCCGTTATTTACATCCTTTGATGTTTGACAATTTTTGCAAGAAAATCACAACCATGATTACTGTTACAGTTACATTATAAACACCTAAGTAGATTATTCACTCTTATCCTTGATATGGTTGCACATTGCAGTTAATATTATACTAATTGAAGGCATTAGACATTAGACATCTGTTAAATATTTACGTAAACCGCATATGCTAACAAGTAAAATGACAACAAAAAAAGAGACAAAAATTCAAAACTGAACAACATTTGTTTCTAGTTTATTTTTTATTTGTATAAATAAATTCTTGTTACTGTATAAGTAATTAAATGCTTGAACAATAATTTAAGGACGGTTTCGTATATTTGAATAGTGCCTTAGATTGAATCAATTACATTTTTGATATTATCATTAATAACGTATTAATTATAATAATTAGCAGATGTGCTAAGCCACAAGTAGGCCTTTATTTTTTACAAAAACGCTTTTTATCAAAAATGAAAGAAATAATAATTATTTTTATGGGTTCTTTTATCAAGAAAATCGAACATATTCAGGCTTTTAGTAGAATATGTTCCTTTAATCCTATTTTTAAGTGTCCACTACATTGTCCTACAGTCCGGTCTTTCGACTTATATTTAAATCTAGTTTAATTAATTTATCTACAAAATACGTTGTTAAAACCCTAACGATTCGACATTTTTCATCTTTCTGTAATTAGGTATAATTATGTTATTCAAGCAATTAATATTAAATGTAATTTTCATTACTTATTTACTTTTACAAAACAGTATAGAAAGTGATTGGCCTAATACCGTCGTTAATATAAAAAATTATTTGGTTAAGTGCAATTGGTAATTATTTCGCTCTGCACCTAATAATATATTTAAGTGGAACACGTACATTGAATTTGAATTTGTTAATTACGACAAACTTTCGTAAGAAACTAGGAAACAATTAATAGCAATCTCTCGGTCTTTAAATAAGGAAAATGTGTCAATCGACAAACGAAGGTTTGGTTTCCTCTTTTCCGAACTTTCCGATGAACACTAACGCATACGAATCTCAGATAAGGATATTTTAAATATTAAACGCATTCGAAATTACGTTCAATCTTTATCGGCAATCGTTTCCATTTATACTTTTTCTGTTCTCGTTTATGCATTATGTGGGTGGTGGTTTTTTCATTGGTTCTTCTTTGTGATTCTGGTGAGTACGTTGTATTACGCTAATACAGAGATATAAATTAAAAGTAGTAGCTCGGATTTAATTATGTACTTTAAAAGGGAATGGGACTACTCTCAGGATATAATGCAGTGGTGAGCAAAGGCAAAGCTCACCCAAGTTTTGGTATTGGTCTTGCGAATTGTCTAGATGTTGATCATTTAATCTGATACTTTTTTTTTACTATTTTAATAATTCTTTCTTTCTGATATAATAATTGTCTTAAATGCTGAAATTCTCTGCCATACATGCGATAGTTGTGAGAGTTATGAAAACTTGAGAACTTACCCTTTCTCCCATGCATAAATTGACCTATGTTTGGGTCAATTTCTGAAGGCGACGTATTTAGTAAAGTATTATTGAAAAAAGTGCAACCCACATATAATTTATCGAGAACTTCGCCTTCCTAAAATGACCCAAAGAGTGATTGGATTTTTATTTAAATTTTACGCTAAAGTTTACATAGCAAAGTGCTTAAGATAGTTAAAAGCTTTCGTTCATTCAATAAAAAATTTATTGAGTACCTCGCCTTCTTAAAATAACCCATAAAGTTGAATTTTTATTTCAATTTTACGTTAAAGTTTGCATAATAAGGTGCTCAAGGTAGTCAAAAGCTTTCGTTCATTCAAATTATAATTTATCGGGAATTTCGCCTTCCTAAAGTGACTCAAAGAGTGATTGGATTTTTATTTCAATTTTACTTTAAGTTTGCATAATAAGGTGTTCAAGGTAGTCAAAAGCTTTCGTTCATTGAATGTATAATTTATTGAAAACTTCGCCTTCCTAAAATGACACTAAGAGTGATTGGATTTTTATTTAAATTTTACGCTAATGCTTACATAGTAAGATGCTTAAGATGGTCAAAATGTTTCGTTCGTTCAATAAATGATGTACTGAGTACTTCGCCTTCCTAAAATAACCCAAAAAGTGATTTAATGTTTATTCCAATTCTACGCTAAACTTTGCACAATAAGATGTTTACTGTTTAGAAAACATATGTACCTTTACAAGAAACTTTTAAAAATTGAAATACCTTAAGTAGAAAGTCTAGTTGTTTATTGTGTGTGTTTAAAACAGCGAGCTCTTCAAGGCAGCAAAGAGCATAAATGTTAGTTGTATACATATATGTATAAACGATTAACAGAGAAATGTCACAGCACTTTCAGGCTTGTGATAATTACTTTGGCATTCATACTAACTTATGAAAGCTTTTCTACATATCTGAATTTGCATTATTTAGCTATGGGAATCATTAAGTAAGTTCTATAAATTATTTATAAGGAGAGACAGGCAATTTTCAAGATGAATCGATGTAATAATTCACAACAATTATTAGATACAACGTTTCTTCATATGGTATTTGTAAATGGTTACAAAATACTGTAAACAATTGTGCTTTCAAACTGTTGTACGAATCATTCTACGAATACACTATGTCTGGTGAGTACCTACCCCTGAAAAATTAAGGGAAAAGAAGGTACATGATAAAGAAGTAGAGTGAGCCATCTCGCACCACTCGCACCGTATTAACCTTGCCAAAGGTCAAATTGATTGATGTTTGCTTGATATTTCAACACTGAATTTATTTTTGTATTTTATGGTAATAGTTTGCCAATCGAACGCTTACGAGTGCAGACAATTACTAATCATTACGTACAACTGACTTGTCTACGTATCAGCTGTTTCCGAAGGTCTCGAATAGGTATGTGTGTTTCGTGGAAAGCGCATATGGTTACAAGGTAATTGTTCCCAATCGTTCACGGATCGTTAACTGGGGTATCTTTTCTACACAATCTCCTACACCGTGGTACTATGATGAGATGCACATTACGATACCTCCAGATGTTGCATTTCAAATGATAAATATCCCTACCTCAAAAATAAAAAAAGACCCCTTGCAGGATCACTTCGTTATTTGTTTATCTGCCTGTCAAGACTGTTTTCCGTAGAAACGCGTACAAGTATCAAGTTGAAGTAATATCGAATATTAAAGCCTGCAATCCCCTTCAGCTATTATGTAATCAAACTTCTAAATCAACGCAATCAATCGGTCGTTTATGTCGTTTTGACGCTGGCAAGGGAATCGAAACCTATAGGGCACGTCCCGTTGACGAGGATGATAAAATTTTGCAAGAAGCAATATCGTATAGCGCAAGTAAAGGGAATAACCCGAAAACCGTAAATTTATAGTTGCACTACAAAATAAATAATTTTTTAATTGTAGTATTGTAATTATACGCCTTTTGAAGGTAATTTTCCTACCGCAATCTTATCTTCCTAAGCATACCTGTCAAACTAGACGTTTACCAGAGAGTATCCTATCCCGTTAGTTTATAAACTAGCCAAGTACATATGTTAACTGTTGATTATATAAATATTCATTTCCCTTTTTAGATTAAAACGAAATAATTTCATCAATACTAACTACTATTATTAGGATTATTGGGTTCTAATCCTAACTTATATTATAAATTAATGCGAATGTAAGTTTGTTTGTTGTTTGGTACAATTTCACGGCTTAGCTACTCAGCCGATCATCATGACATTTTGTACAGACATTGTTAGGGTTACAGAAAGGGACATAGGGTACTTTTTATCCAGAAAAAATATTGTTCCCGAGGGAAAGAAAAATTAGTTTTATGTGGTCGTCGATGATTTTTGACACGTATTTAGGACATAAACGTGAGCGAAGCCGCAGATAAAATCATGAAATTTTGTTCACGCACTGTCAGGGGTACAGGAAACAGAGTGCCTTTTATGCAGAACAAAATACTGAAAAGATATACATATTTAGGATTTCAACGTGACCGAAGTCGCGGATAAAACCTAGCGTGTTTATAATTACTTTTGTTAAGTAGATACTTCTTTTGGTGCTACAAATGAAAACAAATTGACTACGTTAAGCGAGATGAATTTAGTGTTATGTGTACTTCGTTTACTTTCTGTAGCGATGTGACCTTCAGTTTGACCGGCGCAAAGTAGAAAAGAACAGCACCAGGCCAGAAAAGGAAGGAGACAACTCTCGGCCAAACTCTTAACCGGCGAGGAGCGTATAATCCGTACAGTACTGCACGGAAAAAATGACCATTTTATCCACTACAATTGTTTTGCTCAAATGTGCTGTTATTGGTACCATTTACTATTGAAAATATCAACGAGATGTTTATTTATATTTGAAGAAATATTAAAGACTTTAACGCTTGTTTTCGACTCGCACTATTATTCATGATTGAACAAAACTTTTGGCAGGTACTGTACGAAAAAGTATGTTTAATGAACAAGAGTCGAGTGTATAATGACCTTTTTTCTCCCTACCTACGATTTTGCCAGCGCGCATCCAAGACATTGAAAGGGTCACATCGCTAGAAAAAGTAAATGAAGTATATCTAGCGAACGAATATTTTGAATTTTTTATTTGGCATATCTTGAACATGAACATAGTATAGTACATACTTCATTAATCTTTCAGTAATTATTATGAAGTTTATAAGCCGCCACAGAATCCTATATCGTGTGTGCTTCTGATTTGACCTTTATTTTATCTTTAACGCATTTGAAGTAACTTCCCTAGTTAAATTAGTCCACTGATGGTTGATTCTGCGGAACGAAACGACAATAGGCGGAAGTAATTCTATACTTTAATTAAATTTGTAAAAAGGTAAAAGAAAAGACCATTTGATGATACCAAACGGCTTAAAAGCTAATTACTAGTTTACAGTCCAACTTTAATTGCTTTTAAATGTTTTACTGTTTGCAGTGTTTTCATTGAGCTGCTACAGATGCAATTCAACCGGTTATAATGGGAACGACTGCATTGACCCCATTAACAAGAATACTTTTAGACCAGAAGATTGTTCTAATACAGCCGTACAGGACTCGTTTTGGGACAGGTGGAACATCTTCTCCAGAATAATAGATAATACCACCGATACCCAAGGGACGCAGAAGAAAGAAATGGAAAGATTCTTTTGGCCGAATGCTACAAAATTCGATTGGAATAGATGGAATATTTTCTCGAAACTGATTGACAACTACACTGATGAAGTTAGTGATACAGATAAAGAACAAATGGGGAAGTTTTTCTGGCCGAATGCTCAGAATTTTGACTGGAACAGATGGAAAACGTTTTCCAATTTGGTGGAAAGCTTCAACGACACTTATGCTACTGAAGCAAGGGACATGGAAAGGTTCTTTTGGCTCAAAAGAGGAAACTCACGTCGTTATCAGTGTGTTACAGTGGAGAAGCTTTGTAAGTTATTATCTAAACGTTTTGTTTCTAACACATGACGTCTTATTTTTGAAGCTTATTCCATTTAAGCTTACTCATTTTTGACATTTTTTACATTATTAACTTATAAGTTAAAAACAAAATAAGGTAAAAGTCTAGATGATGGCCCCCACCCCCGAGTGGGATCGAAACAGGAGGTCTCCCCCACCACTGTACCATAAAAAGTTCGTGGCGGTCTCACCTTCATAAAAAGTTTTGAGGGTTAGATGGGGGTGAGGGTAGGGGGATCGAAAGAGGGTAAGGGGGATCGAAAGAGGGTGGTTGCCTGAGTAAAACCCCATAAAAAATTTGCGGCGGTCTCACCCCCATAAACAGTTATGGGGGTTGAAAGTTGATGATTTTGACAATTTTCATACACTATAGTTCAAATAAAATTCAATAAAATAATTATTTTCAAGCGGGTGGAGGTGGGGGATCGAAAGAGGGTGGTCACTTGAACAAAACCCGATAACCTAACCTAACCTAACCTATTGATAAAGATATTTAAATAATGTTTTATATAACTTTCTCAATATTTTTATGTATTTTTCATTAGTTTTACCTTTGAATATTGTTTAAGAATGACTATATAAATATTTACATGCCTAGAAATGTATAAAAATTGGCATATTTATTAACTTTGAACCCCCATAACTTATTATGCGGGTGAGACCGCCACGAACTTTTTATGGTACAGTGGTGGGGGAGACCTCCTCTTTCGATCCCCTCCACCCCTCCCCGAAGGGGGTAGGGGCCCTCATCTAGACCTTTACCCAAAATAAGAACAATTTTTCCGGCATGCTAGTTTTATCCTTTATTATTATGTACATATTGTATGCATATAAATTGTCTTAAAAATACTTTTGTTTCTATTATCTGATGGTAAAGTATTCCTGCTTTTGATTTTTTGATCTTGCATTTCTGGCATCTTGCACATCTTCAAACTAATAACGACTTTAGCAAATATTTTAATATTTGTTGCTATGACATTGCTGCTAGTTATGTGCTAAAAGCAGGCAATCGTTTAAAATGTCTATTTGTATGTTTTTCAGATGGTAATACAAGAACAGTTGAGAGATACTGCAATGTGAAGAATAAATTTACAAACCATTGTACGAGATTATCGAATCAAGCGGGTACAGGAAGTTATGCTGTAACACAATGTTTGCTTTGCGAATATGATGGTTGTAACTCATCAGTTAGTTACACTCTTTCGTTTACATTGGGATTTTTTGTTCTATTCATTTGTGCTGTTGTTTATTAAGTTTGTTTCGCATATTAATCTATACGAATGTATTAGTAATTATTCCATGATGTAAATAAAATTGAAAAGCTTTTTTAACAATTTTGACTTTACAGGGGTTTCAAAAATATTGTAAGTTATGTTTTGTTTTTATTTTTTTAATTAAAAGAATGTATTTTTCTATGTGACCCTTTTTTTTAAATATATAGAAAAAAAAGGATAAACAGCACAGAAGAATAACGATTTTGGGTGTTCTTTAAAGTAATTGTATTTAATTTTATTTTGGGACATACAAATATCTTCTAAAGGAATTATGATAATAATATTAAAATGAAGGGATTCGTATCCTAGAAATAGTAGATATGCTCCTTAAGTTTTCTGAAATCGTTAAAAAATCTAATATAATTATTATGTGCCTAACTGACTTCTAGAAAAGCAGCACAACAAATATCAAAATAATCAAGTTCTTTTAGCTAAGCAATACATTCTTGTTTCTTGTATATGAGTTTCC
>NW_020439030.1:1482864-1486008 GCF_000699045.2 Agrilus planipennis
ATTTTTCTATGTGACCCTTTTTTTTAAATATATAGAAAAAAAAGGATAAACAGCACAGAAGAATAACGATTTTGGGTGTTCTTTAAAGTAATTGTATTTAATTTTATTTTGGGACATACAAATATCTTCTAAAGGAATTATGATAATAATATTAAAATGAAGGGATTCGTATCCTAGAAATAGTAGATATGCTCCTTAAGTTTTCTGAAATCGTTAAAAAATCTAATATAATTATTATGTGCCTAACTGACTTCTAGAAAAGCAGCACAACAAATATCAAAATAATCAAGTTCTTTTAGCTAAGCAATACATTCTTGTTTCTTGTATATGAGTTTCCCTTCTTGCCGTGATTGTGATTGTTGTTTTGATCAATGTTTGTGCCTTTTTGTTATTCCATTTCGACTTATTCGGGCTTGCACCATCAACTAGATTAATAGGATCGGAGTGTTTACAGGATTAGGCTTTTTAAACTTTTATTAGAAAGACAGCGCATCACGGAATCCAAACGACTTCCTTTTTGTATCGGATGTTTAGAAAATCTGCCCATTCTGTATTTTATATTTGAAAATAAAAAATCGGTTGTCTGTAAAGTCGGTTTACTGACGATAGTTGAACGTGACAACGTCATAAGAAAATACTGATTAAATGGTTTCATTTTTCAAAAGAAAATTTTAATTTTATTTGTTTGATAGATATTTTGTATGGATATAGAGAAGGAGGTAAATGGAAATGTATTACTGTATAGCAGCTGTCCACGCGGACGCATAGCTCACTCAAGTAGGAGAGAGACAGATGTCGAACGCTGCCGAACGCGGAGGCCGATTGTGCCTCTTTGTCGCTCGTTCCGCGCTCTCGCTTGCACTTCAAGCCTTAAATGGAACGCCTCAGACCGAGGTAACGCCGCATGAGTCATGTTTTTTCGTGCGTGCAGCCTGCTCTATCGAATTATAAGACGTTGTCACGTCAAAAAAAACTTTTGGGTGCTTCACTCCCATCAGCCACTTATGCTGGTAGGCGGGCAGTCATTCCGGATTATGCCGGGATGAGCGCCACCCGGAAGGTAGGGCGGAAGGCCCTCTTCAGCCTCCTTTCAGGAATCGTGGGAATGGGTGGGTGGTGGTTAGGGTGAGAAAGAAGAGACGGACGAAATGAAGTAGAGAATGAAAGATTGTGTGTGGAATATTCCTGACCCAGCATTTATCTAAGTGATCCAAAGAAACCACAAAAAAACTTGGACCAAAGCAGACGAACCCGGAATCGAACAATTTTATATTTCGTACAAAAAAATGAGACCGCTTCATTTTTTACGTCTTCGAGGTATATTAAATACTTCATAATAAATACTTATCACGCCTTGTTCTATGATTAGGTGAAAATATTAAGAGACACCTAGATACATTTAAAATAATTTGATTGATGTGTATGAATATTTATTATCTTATAAAATTCAATGGTTAACAGCAACTTAAATACTTATACAATATAGGTATATATCTAAGTACCTATAACATAACTGTGATATGTAACAGTGTGACCAACAAACATCTACAATGTTATCAGAAATAGCCGATTTAGCACCAACTTGTGCCACTTATGACTAATCATATCCATAAAAAATTAACGTGATATCTATCCAAGCCTTCCGTGAGTGAAAGTAAAGTAGTTATACATATTTACGGTCAAATAGCACCTACGGCAAAATGCTGTTGGAATATCATTAGAGTTGACATATGTAATATTTAATGAGGAGCAATATGTAATATTACATCAACGAAATGTTTCCACGTTTTGACACAAGAAGTAGAAATGGATATCCATTAAATAATAGTTTAGTGATGCGTTTTACGATCCAGAAATTTATTAGAGAGATAGAATCTATTCGCAATACATAGACACGTTCTTAATTTTATCAGCTAACAGATAATTATAAAAAATTAAAGCAGTAATCATCATCAGTCATAAAACTGGTTGGACACGCACCTCCACTTTTTCCTAATTGAGCTAATATTCGCAATTTCCGAAAACTATTTAGAATATTCCACATCATTAACTACTTGTGGACAGCAATCGAATCTAGGGCGACCTCTACTCCTTTTAACTCCTGTTTCTGCCTCTAATATGTCTCTAACTAGCCTTCTCTCCAAGCTATCCTCATCACTGCTTACTAGTCTTTGTCAAAATTGTTAAAATTTAAAAAATTGCTCCAGTGCTAGTCAACGTTTAAATCAAAATCGCGTGACAGGTTACAAGTAACGTTTGATGAAGCAGGAAGGAATTGCGAAGTGTCGGATAGGGTTAAAAAAAAGGAAAAGTCATAGAGACGATTGAGAAACAGGAAGAGCCTATCTAATCCATAAATTCGTTAATCAATCCAATAAATAACTGTGTATAAAGTAAAAAATATCATTATCAATTATTTCATTAGCCCCACTATGCTGAATCTTCAAGCAGGGATTGTCCCAACGATCACCATCTTGTGCACTTGAAGTCAGATCAGGCATTTTATTTTGGGTTTATTATATTTTGTTTTATTTTTCTTTTGTTACAAGCCGGATTACTCTCACTTCACTCAAGCAGAATTAGTTAATGTTCAGCGTTGTTAAACCTTCTAGAAAACACCCTAAAACATTCTCGAACCCTGTAGATAGGGGGGCATATCTCGGAACTCAATACTATTGCTGACTCCCTATATGGAGTCCTTTGGAGCAATAGCCTTTTAACCCCTATATTTTTGAAACCAACCCCTGCAGCTGAAAATATAAACCTTCTTAATGAATGGGGGGGGGCTAGAAAGAAAGCTATCGTACCATGTAATCCTTATGAGGGTTGCGGAATTCCGATGATAAGTTTTATCGGCACGTACGGACCAACTAAACTTACTCAATTAATTACTTCTACCCTTAGTTCTAATGAAAACAAGCCAATAAAGACATTATTACCATCTTTGTGACTTAAATCATTTGTTCAAACTACATTTACTTTTATTATATACTAGTGACCCGCCCCAGCTTCGCACGGATGCAATGCTGATACTAAATATATTTTTGTTTTGTTTAGATTATTATTGAAAAGGGGAAATCTTCAAAAAATACCCCCTGAACATACTAAATATACTACAGAATGTCTTTATATACAACATTCACA